>NC_056725.1:73607995-73907995 GCF_019279795.1 Protopterus annectens
GGCACACAAAAATGTGTATGTACATTTGTCTGGATGTGTAAGATTTGGATGCATTCTTTTTTGAATGTTTGCAGTGCGTTTCACAGCTGGCCACTATGTGTTGCATTTAATTAAGTCAGTATCAGTTTGTGTGGGGAATGCTGTTGTTGTAAATTATTTTAAATTGTAGCACTTACTTTTCTTGTGTATATGCAAATTGAGCTTGATTGGCTAAATAGAATTCAGTTTGTTCACAGTGCTGCTTTTTTGCAGGAAGGCTATAGTGAATGATGTCACCCTGGATTTCTGAGTTAAATATAGCATAGTATCAAATTTCTGATGTATAGAAATGTGCAAGTGCTTTGTTTCACAGTGTCATCCTTTATGATAATAATTGGAAAAGGTGTCCAGTCCATCATCCTGATGAGTGAAGGATGGTGTAGTATATGGACAGCCGATGATTCACTTTGAAGTAGTGGGTTTCACTTTCATCATTTCTGCTACTTACCCCAAAATCTTTCAAGGTCTACAGGGAAGAGTAATATGTTCCACTCATCCTAGAGAGCACATCAGTGCATGCTTTAGGACTGGTCATGAGCGGACAGGTGATCTGCTGTGGCGACCCCTAAATGGGAAAAGCTGAAAGAAGCAGCAGCACTAGCTATTGAACGAAATTTCTTGTTGCCTTATTTGTACATAACGTAGGTTATTCTGTGTGGCTAAGATGTAGGTTCGCCTTAGTGAGATGTGTTGATTCGTCAGGGTTTCTGTGTCCTTTGAAGTCCTGAGGACCTCATGAAATAGTGAATTCTAAGCTGCCTTATGTTCGTCCTGTGTTTAAATGTCTGATATGGAGCGTGAAACCACTGCCAAAATGTGAAACAAAAGGATTAGAGATCTTATAGCGAGGATTACTTGTAATTGCTTTGGATATCGTTTAAGGTCATTGTGTAACTGGAGGTTATCTGACCTCTTCAGCTTTCGATAACTGTATTTCTGTTGTGGGAGACATGGCTATCCAGGACAGGTGACAGTCACAACATGTAGAGCTGTAGCTACTCATTTTCGTTCCTCTCTCTCCAGTTTCTACCTGTTTAGATGTTTTGAGGAACCTGCTGTGCATTTTTCTACTCCTCGTTCTTGTTCATTTCCTGTTTAAATGTAGCCATTGATAATTTCATTCTATTTTAGACAAGTTTACAGTGTATGTTACTCTTGTGGGCTTTATAAATGTACTATCTAGTGTAACCTGTGCTTGTTCTGAGAGCACCACATGCTAAAGTATTCCTGTTAGTAATCTGCTGAACATTAAACTTGTATTTTTCATGGATGACTTGCCATGTGTTTATTTTTTTTTTTTAATGGGAGACATTATTAGGAAAATTGTGTTTTACCAGACCACCTGACCAGAAAAGAGAAATGTTGTGAAACTGATTTGGTATAATTATCTGGTGCATTTTAAAGTACTTGGGGTAGTGGTGCTGAAGAAGGATGTGTGAAGCAAACTTATTTTTTGTGGATGTGATTCTCACGTAGGTGCTAAAGATAGGATTTTAGTTAGTTTTAGTGGAACATTGCTACAGAACTGCTAAGGCATTGTTCTGGGTGTATTATGTCAGAATACTGGTGAAAGTGGTGCTTGCGAATGCAGATAGTGAGTCCTAAAATGGAGAACTAGTGCACCAGTTCTGTCACATGGTTAATATACAGTTCCATTTGTTCTCTGTTAGGTTCTGCAGAATAGCCTGTGGCCCAGCTGCTGTGGGTGGGGAGGGGAGGGAGTTGTAGTAGTAGATGTTTAAGAACACTTTCCCAGTGCTCTCTGAGTGACTACACCTTTCCTGGTGTCATAAGCTTGCACTCAGGATTCATAGACCCAAATGAGACACACACGAGATGCCTAAACCCAGGATTCCCATTCTGTCTCTGTGCTGAAGTGATTCACAGTTATTTCTACCTGCTTCACCTCAGCTCCTAACTTAGCATATTCAAGATGTTCGTGTTTCACTGTTGCAGTCATTACTCTAGAGTTATCCTGCTGGCAGGCTACCCGCAGTCAGCCAGAATTCCAAAGTCTAGGTCCGGCGTCAGTTGCTGTCGCCTTTTCCCTGATGTCAGTGCGCCAGGGGTATAAAAGATTCAGCCGATGCCATTTTCTTCAGTCTTTCTTGCCGTGCGGTGCCCGAAGCAAAAGCAGTTTGCAAGTGCCGGTCGGCCGACTCCTGAGATTTTCGAATCCGAATTTCAGAACCGAAGTCTACATTAAAGCTAAGTACCCCATTGGGGAAACCTTTTTTCTTGCTCCAGACCGATGTCAAAAAAGTTAATTGCATTTCTTGTGGGAAGCAAAATACCTCATAAGGATTTTCATTCTTACTGTATTCCTTGCCTAGTCCCTGATCACTATGTTGCTAGCTGTCAGTTGTGCTAGATTTAACCAACGCACTATCAAGCGTCTGTTCGATTTTGCATTTCATTATTTTGGCCGAAGATTTAATTATATAATGCCGTCGGACCAGCCGACAACCGGAGTTTACAAAAAACGCAAGGACAAGGAAAAGGATAGGCATCCGAGGTCCAAAACCGACGATGAGGCCTCTGCTTGGCCAGTCGCCAGTTCTCAGTGAGGTGCTTTCGCAGCCCCTGGTGCCCGTTACCTCAGAGCCACAGGCCGCTTCCGACTCGCACGTGGAGCCAACTGGGCCTCTGGATACTCAATGTATTGGACACTCGGAAATCATTCCCTCAGATGGGTCTGGAGCCGCTGAGCAGGCATCAGCTTCTGAGGGTGTTTTCAGACCTACACAACTATATATTAAGCCATCTTCAGCTTCAAAGACAAAGACTAAAGCAGCTCTAAAGACAAAGAAACAAGTACAGCATTCTCCTACTCAGACTTCCATGCCTAAAAAACATATCAAAATGGCCGAAGATCTAATTACTTGGATCATCGGCTCCCATCCCCCTCCTGATAGAGGCCTATGATTCTTCTGATCAGGTTTCTATTTCCTCTAATTCCTCTTCTGAACAGGATTTCTCCATGCTTCCCTATCAGGATTCTGATGCTGAAGAATCCATTCCTTCAGCCTCTCCTCCTGAGGATTCTTTTGGGGAAACCCTGCATACCATGAGGGAGCATTTCCACTGGGAGAGCCAAGATTATTCTGAATCTAAGAAAAGGCTCCGAGACTTTCTGCTACTTCCTCAGCATAGATCCCTTGCTATTCCACCTATTCTAGACATTGTAGATGATGTATTTTCAGAGTCCGGCCTGTCCCCTGACTCTTTACCCCCTGCACCTGCTAAGCCAGACAGATACTACAGGGTCCCGGATTCTCATAAATTCCAATACAAAAACCCCGCCGCTGACCCAGAAACTATATCTCCGGGTTCCAAAGGGGTTAAAGCTTCCACTGCAAAAAACCCTGTCCCCTCTGATGGGGATTCTAGGGCTCTAGACAGATGGGGGGAAAAAGTCTACACTTCTGTTATCTTGGCTGTAAGGGCTTTAAATTGTCAGTTTCATATGCTTAAATATCAGCAATATTTAATGTCACTGCTTAAACAGAAATTGTTGACAAATACTGAATGTTCAGAGAGCAAGGAATTGCGGGATTTATTGCATGCAGCTGAACAAGTGGGAAAGCATACTTTGCAATGTGGTTATGATTCACTGGAGGCCTCTTGCAGGGCCACAGTTACAGGTTCTGTGATTAGAAGGCATGCTTGGTTAAAGGAACAGAATCTGCCTGATCATGTTAAAGCAAAATTATTAGGCGCACCATTACAGCATGACACTTTGTTTGGTACTAAAGCAGAAGAGGTGTTGAAAAAAATGGAGGATAAAGCAAAATCCATGCAGACAGTCAAGGATTTCTTACAGGTACAGCCACCCAGGTTTAGCAGGAACTGGCCTTCTAAAAATTGGTCCTTTCCAGTGTCAGACAGACCACAAAGAGGCAGATAACAGGCGTCCCAGAGGCAGATCTCAACCCCAAGGCTCATACAGGCCTAAACAATGGGGTGCTCCTACCTCCAAAAGCGGAGAAGACAAATCACAACCTTACAGGAAATAGTCCCAGTGACTTTCCTCTACCAGATCCAAGCACATTTCTTTTAGCAGCCCCCTTAGGGGGAAAACTAGCACTTTTTCCATCAAATTGACAAATGGTTACCAAAGACAAATGGGTCCTGAACATAGTGTCCCAAGGCTACAGGTTCCATTTTCACACTCTATCAAGGTCAAAAGGTATGCCAGACCTGCCACACAATCAATGGGCAGAGGCACAAAAACAAATTACAGCTCTCATGGACATGAGGGCCATTCAGCAAGTACCGCAACAAGAGCAGGGGCAAGGATTTTACTCTAGACTTTTCCTAGTACCCAGAAAGGACAAAACCTGGAGACCAATACTGGATGTGGACTGGTATGAGCGTTGAATAGAGGCGAATTCCCAAGACACAGAGACGGAATTTTGCACACAGTGCATTTGCTGCTTTTTCTTTTCTGTGTTTCATCACAATCAGCCACTTATAAGATTTTTTTACTGAGACTCTACCTTGCGACAACCTTAGTGAAAAGATGCAGGTTCTAAACTTTCTGGTGTTTTATTGGAGAAGGCTGTCAGGTCCCAGCTGAGTCCTCTTTTGCAAGTGAATCTGAGATGACAAAAGTTTTTCTCTGGGACTGACGGGAATAGTCAGTCCTCTTCTGCTGTTTTCCCTCTGGATCGCCACTTACTTGCAGAGAATGTGTAATTCATGAATTTCATGGAGTGGCCTTTTCATACTTTTCTCCTCATATAAGATTGTATGGAAGGATGGAAGGTTGTATTTGAAGTCTTGATTGAGTCCTCCACCCAAACCAGGCAGATACATTCTGTACCACTTCCTCATGCATTAGTATTTTCAAAGCACCTCAATTGTTACTTCGACATTGTTTCTACAGCCTAAAAGTTGTGCCAAGACTTGCCTTCGCATCTATCCATTCTTTTAATGGAGAGAGTATCTAAAGCTTTGGACAGGTTTTGCAGCTAATTTGGCCTTCAAGCCCATACCTAGTGTTAGTATGTGCCATCCCTTTTGTATCAGGCTGTGACAAAGCTGTTTGAGCTCCCCGACTGTGAGCTCAGGAAATCCATTGAAAAGACACTGTCTGGTTTCATTGTGCTTTAGTAATGCCTTTGACATTGTAGTAAGAGTTCTTGCCAAAAGCATTTGCTTGAACAGGATAGTCTCTTTCATGAGCAGTTCTGCCATTCTATCCTTGATGTATCCAGGGGTGGTCCTTTTCTGGGAGTTCTCATGCTTGTTGTGTCCCTCTTTGAGGAGGAGCAATGTATCCAACTGTTGATGCAGATGTGTAATGTTATTCCTGCTTCTCCTTTCTCTTGCAGAGCATCCTAAAACCACAGGTCGAAGAACCTTCATTTGGGTATTTGATTATCAGCTTAAGCATCAAGCATTGTTGCCTTCACTGGGATTGTTTGTATACAGGCCAGTTTCCCAGGTGGATATGCAGCCTGTGGGAGATCATTTCACTGTGCTCTATCATGGAGCACTGTCACTCAGGACAGGTGACTCCTAAGTGTTGCAGAAAATGGCAATGCCTTATGTTAGCTCCACCACATCAGTGTGTGCTTTGGCAGACTAGATGATCTCGTGGTACAGTTACAGAGCCTTCTGCTTAACAGAGTGGTGGATCTTGGTGCAATGCTGTTTGGCAAAGAAGGGGCTTGCTAGTTTCTCTTCCTAGATGCAGAGGTGGAGGTAAGGCCCATTCTGTACCTCATCATTTTGAGGAAGGACATCTTTTATGAGGTTTCTTCTGATGACACTGTCCTTTCCTGATACTTGCCTACATCGGTGCTTTTACATCGTTCCCCTGGAGATGTTAGATTCTTACTTGCACATTAATGTAAGGTAATCATGAGATTTCTGCTGTTTGTACTGTGGACGTGGCACACAAAGGTGGCCTTTCTTCTGCTGCCACTATCTTAACCAAAGTTTTGGTGAGGATATTGCAACAGTGTTTGAATGCTGATTGTGGGCATTTCCCATTGCTTTCCTTTGTTGTTGAATTAGCCTCATGTTAGACTATTAATTCTACTAAGGATAAATTCTCTTCCAAGTGTCATTTTTGTACTGAAACAACTCCATATATTCTCAAAGTATATGCTACCAAGAATCTCTTTCTAAACCCTCACATTGCCAGCATATGCCTGACCTACAAGGAACATTAGGGGTCTAAAAATATTGGTATGACATTTTCATGCAGATCTTCCTGTTTTTCTGTTTAGTTTTACATCTGGGATAGACAGATTTTCCTCCACTGTTTGTACTATTTTCTTTTTAATGTTCACTCCATGGTAGTTTTATTTATAATGCATTGTATTTGAAAATCTAATATCTCCTTATATGTTCTACATATTGCTTTTTTATGGTTTGCCATTTATTTTCTGGTCTTGCTTATAAAATATTTTATTATATTTGGTAATGAGTCTGATGAAGTATGAGTAAAGGGGAATTAAGACACCTTTTACTGTAGTGGGATGCCTTTGGAAATTAGATGAGCTGGATGGAAGGCTTTCCGAAGTACTGCAGAGAAATGATAGTGAAATAACAAGGAAGTATCAACAAAAGTACCTAGATTCCATATGACAGTATCTGATTGGAGAGGTGTGTTACATTTATGGTATGTGAAACTGTTTTCTTTACCAAAGTGAACTACACTATTCATAGTTAATTTGAGACCATTGTCCTTGCACCAATCGTTAACATGATGTTGGGCAGTTATGAATCGGTGGAAGATTGAATTATAGCCATTTAGATAACCATAGGCTAGGAGTGTTGGCATGAAGGTCTGTGAATTAGATGGCAAATAGAAGAGGTCCCAAATCTTGGCCATGTTGTACACCACTGGTAAGATTTTTATAACATGCAAAAAGAATAAAAATCACTTCACTAAAGAAATATGCATTTTTAAGCCCGAGGTTACAACACTATATATTTGCTTATGGGTGTCATGATTGTTCCTAGCACATTAGTAATTGGTACTCTTGTTTGTAATTGCTAATCTGTGAAAACTGGGTTTTGCACCAGAACATTAAGGTTATGGTATCACAGGGGTTTCTTCTCTCCCCAAGATGCAGTGATTTCAGTCTCACTATTTATAAATAACAGTGGTGTGGGGGAGGCAGTGTGGCTTGCTCCTGCAAGAATGTGTTTTTTTGACTGCTGTTTGTAGTATAATGGTTGCAGTGTTTTGTGATTGCACTTCTGAAGGTTGATCAGTCAGACTTTCATTAAGGAGCCCTTTTGTATTACTTATGCTGCAAATAACTGATTAGCTGTACTTTTTAATTTAACCCTATGTTCCACAAGTGTTGCAGTTTATCAGTTTCAGAAAGCCATTTTGGCCTGAATTTAATCCTATTTACAAATGTCAGTATCTGTATATCACTTCAAGGTATTCATACAACATTTTCAGGACAAGACACATTGGCTGTTCTGCCTTGTGTTGTAGCACCATGGCATAAGCTATTAGTTAGGGCAGACAGCATAATTTCAATTATGTGCATGCCTGTTACCATTTAAAATAACAGCAATTTTCCGTTTTTTCTAAGAAATAGTATTTTTGCTCTGAATTCATGAGTGCAGAATAATTATATGATTGAGATGTGTTCTGATGCT
This sequence comes from Protopterus annectens, assembly GCF_019279795.1. Classification (NCBI taxonomy): domain Eukaryota; kingdom Metazoa; phylum Chordata; order Ceratodontiformes; family Protopteridae; genus Protopterus; species Protopterus annectens. The sequence continues at coordinate 73,615,667 of NC_056725.1, forward strand.
GTCAGTCTGAAAGAATGTCATGTCTGTAGACTGAATTTCCAGAGTACCCAAACGACCATATACAGTTTTAGATGCTACCTTGCAGTCATAGCTCTCAACCTCTTAGCTCAAGAAGTCTGGACAAAGCCTAAAGTAAATGGCGACAAATGCCAAAAAATAGGGACAGATTTTAAATATTACTCTTATCAACCTAAAATGTTGTTAGAAACAAAGTTTTGTATTAGCATGCATTTTCTGAAGGATATGAAGTCTGAAACTCAAATATATGTTATTATTTAGTGACTTAAATCCTCAGGTATTTGCCAGAAAATCACAGATTTTATCTGGAAAAGACCCAAAATGTGAGGCAAGGCACAAATCTGGACAGTTGAGAGGTTCGCTTGCAGTACCAGAACATTGTTCTTAACTGTTTGTTAGAAATATACATATTATGCCTCTTGGCTACAGAGTGCACTTAGTTTGGTGATGACAGATGCAAAGACATGCCCAGATCTCTTATCTTCTTGCATCGTGTTTCACTGAATGCAGGCTTCTTTGAGGGAAAGGTTCAGTCCTAAATCCAACTGTAGAAGACTTAACTATTCTAGCAAAGTATATGATTTTTCCTAGTAATGTAATGACAACTCAGTAAAGATGCTTTCAGGGTAATTCTTCATTCCCCACACAAACAGAAATTGTATACCCACCTCTGATAGCACTCATGTAATGCAGTTTGCCAGACTGTTAGATCATTTAGTCTATCACTAATCATTTCATCCATTTCATTGTCATGGGGCAAGCCAGTCTGTGTAGGCAATTAATGGGTGCAAGGCAAAGAAACTAGTCCTGCACCATGGTTAGCATTGCTGCCTTATAGATAAAACCTGCACCGTAGTTAGCACTGCTGCCATACAGAAATGTCTTCTAGTATTTCGTCTCAGTCTGAGTGCATTCTCTGTACACATCCTCCCAGTGTTTGTGGTGTGTTGGTTTTTACTAGGTGTTTCTTACCTTCCAAGTGCCTGTAGGTGTTTTTATTTGAGTTTACCTGCATACATCTTGATGGGCAAGTGCCATATCATTGTGAAATGTTAAGCACCCCTCCACCCTGCTGCCACTGTGTCATTGTGGTGACAACCATCAGCACTGTTTTCCATGCTGGTGCAAGTTGCTCACTGTGATAGATACAACCCTCTGCTGTTGTGGTACGTGTGCCAGATTGCTTAGCCACTATACTGCTATTAAAACTTTTGATGGGACTGCCATCATTGTAGTTATATCTTTGCTGATGTTCTTCGTGTTTCACTGTTGCAGTCACATTTGGGTTATCTGCTTGCAGTAGCCCTCAATCGGCGTGATTATCAAAGTCTTGGGTCCTGCGTCGGTTGCTATCTCATCTTCCGTGACGTCAGGTAAGGGTATAAAGCATGCAGCCGACACCATTACAGCAGTCTTTCTTGCCATGCGGTGCCCAAAACAGAAGCAGTTTGCAAGTGCTGGTCAGCCGACTCCTGAAATTTTTGTTTTCGAGTTTCAGAACCGAGGTCTTCAACTAAAGCTAAGTACCCCATTGGGGAAACTTTCTTGCTCTAAACCGATGTCAGTAAAAGTCAGTAATTGTATTTCTTGTGGAAAGCAAATACCTCATAAAAATTTTCATTCGTACTGTATTCCTTGCCTCGGCCCTGACCACGACGTACCTCGCTGTCGGTTTTGTGCCTTATTTAAACCACAAACTATTCGTCGTCTGTATATTTTCACTTCTAAATATTTTGGTACTCTGTTCAGTTATCCAGATGTGTCTTCGGTAAGTCACCAGACTACCGACATTCCAAAAAAATGCAAAGATAAAGACAGAGGCCACCTAGGTCCATAGTTGCCGCCCTACACTTCTCCTAAGCTAGTCGCCAGTTTGCCGGTACTCTGAGGCGCTTTCGCAGCCCCTGATACCAGCTACTTCAGATTCGCAGGCCTCTATTGAGACCCATTCAGAGACTGGTACGCCACGAGATGCTTCAACTGTGGAACCTGCGGATGTCTCTACCTTGGATGGGTCCAGAGCCACTTTGCAGGCACCGGCTTCTGAGGGTGTATTCAGGCCTACTGACTTGCATATTAAACTGACACCGTCTTTTTCTTCAAGGCCTAAAACTCGAACCTTGCCTAGGAAACAAGACGACCAGACCACATGGTCAGGCCTCTATGCCTAAAAAACAAATGATAAGAATGGCTGAAGATCTTAGTACTTTAATCAGGTGAAGCCAACCTTCCCCCTCTAAGAGACCTAGGACCAAATTTGCTTGATACTTCTGACCAGGATTTCGAAATTTCTGTCTCCTTTGATGACCAGGATTTACCCTTATCCACCTATGAGGATTCTGATGCAGAGGACTCTATTCCCTGTGCATCTCCCCCAGAGGATTTTTCTTTTGGTGAAACCTTGCATACTCTTAGGGAGCATTTTCAATGGGAAAGCCAGGATTATTCTGATTCTAAAAAGAGGCTGAGATTTCTTACTCCTGCCCCAACACAGGCCTTTAGCTATCACTCCTGTAGTGGACATTGTTGATGATGCCTTTTTCGGAATCTAACTTGGCCCCTGACTGTTCACCTCCTGCTCCCAGAAAACCTGATAGATTTTACAGGGTTCCTGAGTCTCACAAGTTTCTTTTTAAAAATCCTACTGCGGATCCTGAGACCATTTCACAGGGAACCAAGGGCATTAAGGCTACTACTGTCAAAAATCCTACCCCTTCTGATAGAGATTCCAGGGCCCTGGATATATGGGGTAAGAAGGTATACACCTTTGCAACCTTGGCCATCAGGGCCTTAAATTGCCAGTTTCATATGTTAAAGTATCAGCAGCATATTATTGGATTGCTTAAACAGAAAATGGTGTTGATTCCTGATTGTGCTGAAAATAAGGATTTACAGGAATTAATTAATGCATTCTGCTGAGCAGGTTGGAAAACATACTTTGAAATGTGGTTTTGATTCACTAGAGGCATCTTGCAGGGCTGCTGTCACTGGGTCTGTACTTAGAAGGCATGCTTGGCTTAAGGAGCAATCTTTGCCAGATCATGTTAAAACTAAATTGCTGGATGCTCCCTTAAATCAGGACTGCCTGTTTGGCAACAAAGCAGAAGTAGTTCTTAAAAAGATGGAGGAAAAAGCTAAATCTATGCAAACTGTTAAAAGATTTCTTACAAGTGCAGCCTCCAAGCTTTAGTAGGCATTGGCCCTCAAAAAATTGGTCCTTTCCTGCCTCTTCCAGGCCTTCTCAGTTCAAACCCAGAACCAGCAGAACTACCGGGCATCAGTCCCAGGGTACGCACAGGACTAAGCAGTGGGGGGCTCCCACTTCCAAATCAGGGAGTAGTAAGACCCCCCCCTCCCCCATGGCAAGCTGTCTCAATGAATTACCTTTAAAACTTCCAAGCACTTCTCAACTGACTGCTCGTTTACGGGGAAAGATTGCTCTGCAAGCAAAAAACTGGGAATTCATTACCCAGGACAAACTGGTTTTAAATCTAGTTTCCCAAGGATACAGATTTCACTTCCACATGTTACCAACCCTAAACGGTTGGCCAGATATACCCTCAAATCAGTGGGCAGAGGCTCAAAAGCATGTACTCTCTCTGTTAAGATTAGAGGCTATTCAGACTGTACCAGAAGAGGAAAAGGGACAAGGTTTCTACTCAAGACTTTTCCTGGTACCCAGAAAAGACAACTCATGGTGCCCTATCCTGGACCTTTCTATCCTAAACACCTTTTTGGTGATTCCAAAACTCAAGATGCTAACTCTTCACCAGTTGCTTCCCATGATAGTCAAAGATGCCTGGTTGGCAATACTAGATTTAAAGGAAGTCTACCTACACATCCCAGTAAGGGAATCCTGCAGAAGATACCTACACTTCAAAGCAGGCTGCATGCACCATCAGTTCTCTGTACTGTCGTTTGGCTTATCTACTGCGCCCAGGGTATTCACAAAGTGCCTAGCTCCAGTCATTGCATTTTGCAGGCAAAGAAATTTTCAAATATACCCATACCTGGACGATTGTCTAATTCAGGCAGAAAGCCAAGACATACTTTTGATTCATCTGGCATTTGTACAAAAGGTGCTAACTTGTTTGGGGTACACCATAAACGAAAATCAATCACAGATGGTGCCCTGTCAAATTATATTCCTGGGAGCAAGCTTGAACACAACTTCCCAGATATCTTTCATCACGCCAGAGAAACAAATTCATTTGACAACTTACTTCAAACTAGTGGCCACAAAAACCCTGCTTTCTGCAAGGCAAATACTGCAAGCTTTGGGGTTCATGGCCTCGTGCATTCTACTAATTCCATATGCAAGACTGCATATGAGGAAACTACAGTGGTATCTAAAAAGCCTATGGTGTTAACATTCTCAGGATCTAGAAGCAATGATTCCTATCATACCTTGCCTACGGTAAGAATTCCTTTGGTGGGCAGAGGCCTGCCATCAAAACAAGGGACTACCATTCACTCTACCCCCTGCCGCCCAAACCCTAACAGACGCATCAGACTATGTATGAGGGGCGCACATGGCAGGGAAGTGCATTCAGGGCAAATGGAACCCAAGTCAAATGCACCTGCATATCAATCAAAAATTGTTAGCTGTACAGAATTCTCTGACTGCCTTCAAGGACCACACTATTCCAGGACAATTAATGGTAAGGACGGACAACACCACTGTTATGTGGTACATAAACAAGCAGGGGGCTACCCATTCCTAACCCCTCTGCACACTAGCCATAGCTCTGTGGAACACAGCCTTGAGCTACCAAGTGCGTCTACAGGCTCAATTCCTGCCAGGAAAACGAAATACACCGGCAGACGAACTAAGCAGAAATCTAATGGACCTACACGAGTGGAAACTGGAACCAAAGACTTTCAACATGTTGATAAACAAATGGGGGGGCCCAGATATAGACCTGTTTGCCTCGCCCCCAGAACTACCAATTGGACAAATTCTGCATAAGGACTCCCCACAAACAAGCTTGGAAAGTGGATGCTGTGTCCTTCAGCTGGAAAAGTCCATCACTTTATGCCTTTCCTTCTCTGCCTCTCCTCTCCAAAGTACTACTAAGATCAAACAGGACAAACCAAGGATGGTACTGCTTGTACCAGACTGGCCACGCCAACACTGGGTACCCCCTGTTGTGCAGTGTGTCACAGCTAGCCCCATGGCACCTGCATCAGACCCCTACCCTGCTGTCACAGCAGGGGGAGCCAGATTCTGCAGCCCCATCTTCAAACCCTGAACCTGGCAGCCTGGCTAATTACCTGATATCCCCGTTACCATCCCTCAGTAAACAAGTGCTGGATGTCATTTTGGAGACAAGGAGGCCTACTACTAGAAAATCTTATGCTGAAAAATGGAAAAGATTCTGTGCCTGAAACCAAACTCAAGGGATGGCCACAGCAGCACCCAATTTACCTCAGATTCTTCAATACTTAACTGAGATGCTTCACAGGGGCCTTTCCTTTTCCTCCATCAAAATTCACACTTCAGCCATTTCAGCACTGAACCAACCCTCTTTTTTCACCCACTGCTCAAGCAGTTTCTCAGAGAGGCTAAAAACTTAAGACCACCCAGAAGAGCTCCAACTCCAGCCTGGGACTTCAACTTTGTATTAGAAAAACTCAAGTCTGCCTCCTTTTGAGCCAGCTGCAAGTGCAGAATTAAACTTCCTTTCTTGGAAAACAGCTTTCCTTTTAGCAATCACTTCAGCAAGAAGGGTATCTGAATTGCAGGCCATTATGGCAGTGGAGCCTTTCATCATCTTTCATGCAGACAGGGTGTCCGTCCGAACCAGTCCCTCCTTCATGCCCAAGGTGGTATCCAGCGTGGTTCTTAATCAATCCATTCATTTGGCAACCTTCTTTTCTAATCCACAGAATAAAAGGGAACGGATACTGCACTCCGTAGATATGTACAGACAACTTGGATTTTACTTGGACAGGACTAGACCTCAAAGGAAATCTGAACAACTGCTGGTGGCATTTGCTGCAGGGGCACAGCAGAAGGCTATTTCAAAGCAAACCATTTGTAAATGGATAGGCCATTGCATTCATTTATGCTATAAGCACCTTGGAAAACCTATCACACAGGGGATTAGACCCCATTCAACCAGGGCTGCATCTACCTCTGCATCCTTTCTCAGAGGTGTCCCTACCAGAGACATCCTAGAAGCTGCTACCTGGAGTTCTGTACATACCTTCACAAAGCATTACCATTTGCCAGTTTTCTCCAGAGCTGGCTTTGCAATGCAGTCTTTCATGGCCTTATAGCTGGTCCTAATGCTATCTAAATTCCTCCTCCCATCCTTAGCTTTGGGAATCTACCCAAATGTGATGACTGCAACAGTGAAACATGAAGAACATAGTACAGTTGTGTACACTTACCATAAATGTAGATGTTTGAGTGTATTCACTGTTGCAGTCCTGGTTACATTTGCTTTTTTGTTGGAGGTGTAACCTTGTGTGTGTGTGTGTGTGTGTGTGTGTGTGTATGTATATATATATATATATATATATATATATATATATATATATCTGGGGCAAGAAAAACTGATGTAATAGTGTCGGCTGCATGCTTTATACCCCTGACTACCTGACTGTCATGGAAGATGACGGCAACCGACACAGGACCCAAGACTTTGATAATCAGGCCGACTGAGGGCTACTGCAAGCAGATAACCCAAATGTGATGACTGCAACAGTGAATACACTCGAACATCTACATTTATGGTAAGTGTACACAACTGTACTTTACTATTCTGTCTTGCAGTTCCCTTGTGCAAGCTGAGTCGGTGTTGAAATTGTAAAAGCTGAGCCTGAATTCAGTTGTAATTCTCAGCATTTATTTAGAGGCAATTTAGTTGCACTTGCTAAAGCACTTTACAGTTGTGTAGCTACTGCTGAGCCAACTGTACAGCCCTACTTCACATTTTTGCTTTTATATCTATTATACTGTCTTACTTCATCAGCAGACCCTCTCTCCTTTCTTAATTATTTGATGCAAAAATATCTTCTCTACAACAAACCTCATCAGTGTAGTCATTACACAGCAGACAGTACATGCCTTGAAGCCACAGTATATAGCACAATCTGTAGCCAGACTGACAGCATTAGGCACTCTGAGGCAATGAATCTGTGGAAGTAGCAAGCATTTACTAGTTATGGAGGCCAGCCTGTTATCCAAGCTTATGTGCAGCACCCTCCTGATGGTCATTGATGACATCCAATTCACACAGTCATGCTAACTTTGTTATAAGCCAGCAAGTAAGCTGTCATACATTGATATCCCTGCCCAAACTTCATATGCCTCCAAGTCGCAGGTTGGTATACAGGTTACTCTACATCACACTTAAAGTGGTATCTGTGGACAAAATAGACTTTAGAAGAGCAAAATGAGGTCACCAAGATGGCAGGCAAATGCCAGTAAGGAAGAGCTGCTAAGTCTACTAACATTTTAGTCATAGGTGACTGTGTAGTGAGTCAGAGATGCACTACTCACCAGACTAAGCATGGACTTGGTGACAGTAAGCTCTCTCTCAGGTTTCAGGATCTACAGCATCACTGGGGCCGTCAAGTCCCTTCACCCAAGGTACCCATATGACTTGCCATTGGGCAGATGGAAGTGAATGACTTGAGGCACACCTTCCTGGATCACTTGGAAAGACATGACAGAGCTCTTAGAGTATGCATTTGAAGTTGGCATGAAACTAGTCCTTCACCAAGAATGATGCCACAATACAAGCACAAGAATTAACTTTAACTGTTGCAGTAGCTATTGGTGTTATTGTAATAGGTCCAGTTTATAGCATTCTGGGATGAAATTATTGATGGTGCTTCTTAATTTGCTAGAGATGCCCTTGCATCCCTACTGATGGCTTATATGTTAACCAAAATGTTTTCTTCCCTTCACTTCTGATAATGACTGAGGTTCTGGAGGGGGCAAGTCTGTATTCCTAAGAAGCCAACTTGAATCTAGACTCAAGGCAGAATAATGAGCCCATGCACTTCCATTCTACTTTCTGTCAGTAAAGTTACTGTGCCATATCAAAGCCAACTACTGTACCCCCCTCCATGTCACAAGTCAAGAAGCATATCTGAGCAAACATGATTCCCTCCCCATTGAAACTGACATTATTCTACAGGGGGATTTCAACTATCCTTTCATTAACTGGGAAACCTACACATCCAGAAATTATGCATAGTGCTTCCTAAATTTAATTAATGCATCTCTTAGATCAACTAGTTTGTGTCCCAACTAGGGGAATCAAAAGTAGTGGATCAAGTCCTCAGCAATATAAGCCCACTGTGCTCCACACTTGCCTTTTTTCAATCATTGGTCAAATCCAACCACCATTCAGTAATATTCACTTTGAGGGGAACATGCGATTTACCATCAAACCCCTTTGTCTGTAGAGACTTTTCTTAGGCAGTTCTGTTACAGCTAGCTGCTGACCTGATGAAATTTTAGCAGGATGTCTTCTTGTCAGCATCAAGGACAGCGTTATACGGTTGCTACTGAGTCTTTTCAGTTTAACTCTCTCCAATGGATTTGTGCAAGAGGTATGGAGATCTGATTTTGTTACCCCACTTCACTAAAGAGAAACAGACCTATATGCCCCACCGGCTTTATCTGTAATATCGTTGAGCGCATCATTATTCCTGTTAACAGGGACATTAGCAGTCTACAGTTCCTTTACACAAGCCTGAGTTCTTTAAAAGTAGATCCTGCTTTCAAAACTTACTACACATGTTTGAACAAGTCATTGATGCATTGGATGCAGGCAGTTCTGTTCACACTTGCCTTCAGTTGGCCAAGGTCATCTTCCCACATTCTGGCATTAACAACAAGCTAATAAAACTAAATGTAAACCCGTGCGTTACCTGCTGGATAGCAAACTGTCGTATTGCTAGAACATTTTTGTTATCAAGGCCAATGTCAAGGGTAGGTGGATGACCATGTTTGTTGATGACTGCAAACTTGCCTTTGACTAACAGATCCAGGGTTGTGAAAGTTGCTGGTTCCCACTATAGTTTACTATGTTTGATGGCTGTAAATTGGGCACTGTTTTCCACACAGCCACTGATACAAAACCATGCAAGCAAGGGCTGGAATATGCACATACATGGTGTATCAAAAACTGTCCGAAAAAAGTGCAGCATGATAGCATTTCGCAGAAAGGTTATTGTCACTTAGGCTATAAATTGCATTCCTCTTCAGACAGATGTGGTCATAAGAGACTTAGGGACTTGTCTGGAAAGCCTTCTCTATCAATGATTGTTTCCACTCCAGTCAGGAAATCCTATCTGGTCCAGGGGAATATCTTCCAAGATCCAAAGAAGTCATCCTGCCACTATACTCTTCCCTTATCAAACCCATCATTGAATACATTGGGTTTGTGCATACTAAAGATGGCAGTCATATTGCTCAACTGGAAAGGCCCCAAAATATTCAGAAAATTAAAGGTCTTAAATCATTCAGCTACCCCAATAGATTGGCCTACTGTGTATAAGAAGAGTTGTGCTACAGGTTGCTGTGAGGTGACCTGTATCTCACTTTTGAGCCATGAAAGACCCAGTCCTATTTGACCTCCTCTTTCTTCACAAAACCAGTGGCTCTACAAACGTCTGGACTAAAGACCTACATCTACACCAACAAATAAACAAGACTTGGAGAGAGGTTCCTAACTTAGCTTATTCATAGTGTATGGAATGTTACCAGTACCAGTCAAACAAAGCATTATTTTGGCTACCTTTAAGACTAGTCATGATGATTGGATAGATAGACACAAGTATGCACCAGGGTTGTCATGTGCAGCTCTACTCTGTTTGGGAGGTGAGCAGTATTAGTGCTTGAAAAGGGTGGCATGAACATTTAAGTTGGGTGTTCATGGCAAATGGAAAGAGTAAAGTATGGTGCACTAACAGTTGTACAGAAAGTAAAAAAAAAAGTGATAGAATTGTGTAGGAAAAGTAGAATAAAAAAGGAAAAAGTAATTTAACTGAGTAAATGTAATGTAAAGTACAGTGTGCTTAACACTATTGGGAGTACGGAGAGTAGAATAATATGATTGTGGAGTAGTAAAGATGAAATGTAGAGAGTAATTTTCATAGAGTAAGAAAGTTTTTTTTTTATGATAACTGGTTGGAAAAAAATCAGTGGAATAACATTTAATAGGATGTTCAAAAAAAGGTGACATCTGAAAGATGAGATGAAGTGAGACTTTTTAGTGACTAAGTTGCATCACAATTCGTTATTGTAATGTGAGACAAAACAGAATCAACCCATTCCTAAAAATGAGGCATCTACCTATTGTACAACGTTTTCTGAGAATATATTCTTTGAGAAATTTATGGTAAAAGACAGCAAGAAAGAGGATGAGGGGAGGACTTTGATAAAGAAGTGTTTAAATACAGTGTAAGTTAGCAATGTGCAGTCTCACATGTTAAAAATAAAAATTAATTAAAAAAGAAAAAGTGAGGGATTCAGGAATGAGACAGTATGAAAGGAGGACCTCAGGCTAGATGAGGAGAGGGAAAGAGATGTTCTCAGGTTATGGAACAGCAGCCTGGCTGTGTTACGTTTTCAGTACCAGAGGATACTGTGCCTTCAAAGGTAATGTGGAACTGAATGGGAGAATGTGCATGAGAGAAATGGTGGTAAATTGTCTGGTTAAGCAAGAAAAGGCAGAATTGAGAGCTGGATGCAACAGAAGGCTAGGAGATGGCATGTGTAGGAAAAGATAAACAAAGAGAAACACAGAGGACAAGAAATTAAAAGCAGCAGTTGGAGGTATATAGGCAGGTAGTCAGCACAAAGTAAGCTGAAGTGACCAAAGCAAAAGATACAGCCACAAGCCTTTGTGGCAAGGCCATGTGTGGACAGCAATGCTAAGTCAAGAGGAGGACCTAGAGCTGCAGGAGGCCATTCAGGAGCTAACACTACAAGGAGAGCTGTAGGGTAGTGGGAAGGCTGGAACACTCTGCCAAATGGATGGAGCAGAGGGAGAAAGATACACAAGAGTGGAGAGAACTTGTAAGAGGAATCCAAGAAAGCTGTGAAAGAAATCAGGTGCAGCAAGGAAGTGAGGCAGGTGGATGAGGGGGAAAGGGTGTAGATAAGAGGACAGTAGGATGTAGCAGGGTGTGATGGTTTAATGTCAATGTGGGGATATAGATATGGGTTTTGCAGATTGGAGACAGTCACCATGGGGGTTAAGAACATTGGTAAGGGATTCAGGAGAGAACACAACTGCAGTAAAAACAGTCACAGGGCTTAGATTTTCCCAGACATGAGAAATGAGCAATAGGGTAGGGTGGAAACAGTGAGAGATATCTTCATACAGATATGGCTGAGGTAATAGCAAGCAGGGCCAAATTAATGTTTCATGGGAATGCCAGGACAGGAGAGTAATAATGAAAGGTTTCAAAAGTGTTACATCTGTAGGCAGCTAGAAAGAGATGATTAGGAATATAAAGTTAGTGGCTGTGGCAGTAGATAGGGGAGAAGGGCTTGTAGTTAGTGTAGTAGTTGAGAGACCATGTGTTTGCCAGGGACAAGCTACAGCTTGACTCTGAATGGGCAGTGGTGATTAGAGCTGGGTTGCAAAGGTACATTTTGGTGATCATATCTTTAAAGTAAGATGGAAGGGGGAGGGGATGACCATGTGTCACAGAACAGAAGACCGAATTAGGCTTCATACACTATACAAAAAGAAAAAAAATGGAAGACCAAAGCAGAGGCACAGAACATGGTATCTCAAAGCATACCTGGTTAGTATTACTCTGCACTGCAAATAGGTCTAGGTAGAAAGGTGGTGGATCAGCTTCAAGCTGCGTTGTAGAAGGGGAGAGAGTAGACATTGCTTTAGACATTAAACATTAGCCAGTCACAACACAGATGGGTCATGTTAGTGCCTGACTGAAGTAGGAATTAACCTTCTAAGATGTTCAAGTCCTTTCAAAAGAAGACTGCCTGGCAAGTGATATAGGTATAGAGACAAGCTCTCTACTTATATAGGTGGTTAACACTGATTATGCAATTTATACATCATACAGTACAGTAACTACTGGGTTTGTTATTTGGACATGTGCCTATTTGAGTGCAGTGTTCCTTCCAGACCATGTAAAGATGGGTCTCCTTATTCTACCACTAGACAAGGATCTCTACTTTGAACTTCCTGCTCAAGGAGTCTCCCAAGAGATTGGAGAGTGCAAGAACATGCAGTCTTTAAAGCAAGATTTCAGGCCCAAGATCTTAAGTCAGTGGGTACTGGAGTTAAAAAATAGGCAATTACACCCTAAATGGAAGGCCTGGCAAAAAAAAATAAACTAAAGATGGAATACTGTGGATCCCAGTGGGATCGGCCATAAATCAGCCAGGCTGCATCCTCTTTCCCTCCCACTAGCCCACCCCAACAGTCCTCCTTTAAGGGAGAGTAAACAAAGGTAATCCAAAGGGCTCAAGAGAAGTCTAGTATCCCACCTGTGATCCAGAGGGTGACAGGACTAACAAGAAAGAGTATAAAGGGTAAGTCTAGATAAAATCACTTTAGCTAGCAGATGTAGGAGTCTCTCTCTCTCTCTCATACCCTCCCTGTGAGAGGAGTAAAGTCACCTTGTTGAAGATCCAGTAGTTTATTCAATTAAGCAGGTAGATGGACAAGTGTTCTTGTTCCAATACATTACATTTAACAGGTCAGTTATTTAAAGGCAGTCACAGAGAATGGTGGGAGGGTCCATGGGAGCTGACAGGAGGAAAATCTGGGAGATGGAAAAACAAAGAGCCAATCCCAAAGCTTAGAGGTTAGTCCCTTATTTGAATATTCTTGAAAGATCCATGAGGTTAACCAGCTCTGCAGCCTGTGGAACGTCATTCTTAGAAGTTAAAAATAAATCCTTTTTAACAAACTGTGACAACGGGTCTAAATTAGATAGACAAACATTTACGTTAGCGAACGTTGTAATAATCGAAGATCCTGGACCTCAAAAACTCTATTTTAGGGGGCTGTCCCCCCCCCACCCTAATTATATATACCAACTCCAAGATCGCACTACAGTGAGGAAAGGGCAAATATTCCAATCTTCACTGTACAGCGATCTCACAAAAAGCATATCAAGGTCCAGGATTTTCGATTATTAAAGCGTTCGCTTAGGTAAACTTTCGTTTATCTAATATAGACCCGTGACAGCACATTCTGAGCTACAACTATAGAACTATATTTAAGAAAACACTTTCGCCTGAGCTTCATCAGGTCCATCTAACAGAGTGGTTTGCACTTTGAACATTGAAAATGCCTGTTTTTATGAGGCTATCACCAGACTTTATTAGTCTGCTTTGTAACACTTGTAAGATGAGAGGTTTTATTTGCATCAGTAGGGCTCATATTCCTAAATGTTACCATACCTTTGATCCTGGAAAAGGTAAGCAGGCTGTGCTTTCAACATGTCTCTTCCCTCGATTTGCCATCTCTAACTGGTTTCCAGTCTGGTTTTCTGATTTTAACTCAACCGGGCCATTGTCAGGGCTTTACTCTTGTATACCATTGGAGCTGGTAAGATGCCTTAGAATACTTAGTCCTGAAGCGGGAATTTAAATGGATAAATCACCTGAAGCCAGTTTTCCTGCTGTTTCTTTATTGATGTAAGCTCTTGAGTATTGGGAATAAGATCTCTTCATTACCATTTTCTTCAATTCTTTAGCCTTTTTCTCACCATTTTAGATTTGCTGTGAAATAAAGGCGTTCATACAGTTTTTAGTATCTTAACCTTCATGGTTTTGTTAAAATTAATGCAGTGATTAACCTGCAATAAATATTCTTCAGCTGGCAAAAAGATTTTTATGTTGTAGTCACTGGCACTGTTTTGCGCATCACACAAGCATTGTTTGTGGACTTCTGAGAAGTCAGTGTGTTGCGTTTAAGCAGACACAAGCAAATAACCAATCAGCAACCCCATAAACTGGCTGGGAGGGGAAAAAAAAGAAATGGAAGGACAAAAACAGAATTGAAATGTTTACGGAGTGTAGAACCTATTGAGTGACTTGACCATACTTCTCAACTGTACAGGTTTTGCAGAATGTCATGTTTTTTGCCTCATATTTATGGTCCATTTTTCATAAAATTGTGGCTTTCTGGCATTTCATTGGCAATTCATTAAAGATTAAAGTCAGAAAATGAGTTTTGAGTTTCAGATTCATATCCCTTAGAAAAATCATGCTGACACAAAACCTGTTATTCTATCCACTTTGAAAGTTTCTAAGATCAGTATTTAAAAATTTACCTTAATTTTGGGCCTTTGTTCTCGTGTTATTTATGGCTTTGTCCAGATTTCTTATTCTAAAAGGTTGAGAGCTGTGGACCGCACCTGTAGTTAGAAATAATACTAATGACAACCGATTCAGACAGAAGGAAATTGGTGGCATAATGTTTGTTTTGGCATGGGAGCTCTTTCTACCTTGCAGCAGAACAGTCACCAGGGAGAGAGAATGGGGAGGTTGTACTGAAGCGTGAAGTGAGTAAATCTAGAGGGACTGGGCCACTGCGCAGATGAGGCTCCCAAAAATAAATCATGTTAAGTCTAAAAAAAAAAAAAAAAGTGTTTTGTGTGTGTGTGTGTGTGTGTGTGTATATATATATATATATATATATATATATATATATATGTGTGTATATATATATATATATATATATATATATATATATATATATACATATATATAATTAGATTAGATGTATGATCTTGCTAGAGAGTGACCTACTGAGAAAGGATAACCTGTTGCCTCTGTAATGTATGTTAAGCTGTAAAGTGTTTAAGTGCTGGTGTCTCACTGTTTTAAGTAGGATTGACAGGATCTTCTCTCTTTTTTTAACAGGAGCTGTTAGAAGAAGTAAGAAAGGAGTTGCAGAAAGTAAAGGAAGAGATTATTGAAGGTGAGTAAACTGGGGGATGTCAGTATTCCCTGAGAGTGATGCTGGGAAAATGTTTGATTTGCTTCCTCTCTAATTACAAAAACTCCTTTATAGAATTGTTGAAAACACACTTCTCGTGCAGATGTTCAGTTATTCAAGTTCATATGTATTTAGTCATACAGGACTGCTGTTTTCTTTTCTGCTACTGTCACAGTTGTGAAAATGTGTGGGTTGAGGGTGTTTGCATCTTCAGATGAGCTTGCACATTAAGAAGCTATAGTTTTTTTTTTTTTTTTTTTTCCTTTTTACTGTGCTCCATGTATGCTTTGAATCCATCTAGGAATGCTGTCTTTCAAGTCAGCACTTGCATTTTTTTTCCTTTTCCCATTTCCTTTGCATAGTTTCCATTTGTACTCAGAAATATAAGTAAACTGAAGCTTTGTGGTTGAAATTGGATTTGATGCACTCAATGGTGAAATCACTCATCACTTGAAATTTAGTTATTTGGACAAGAACCACATCAGTGTATTTCCCTTGTAAATGTTTATAATCTTATATTTTAAATGCATCTAAAATACCATCTTGGTGGCCTCTGTCTTACTACTGAAAAGATTTGAGAAAAATCTGAATAATACAAAATATCTACCACTATGGGTTTCTCCTGGAATCTTTTTTGTTGGTTATTCCCTAATCATGCAGTTCTTGACTTGTGATCAGAGATGGAAATCCATTAATTGAATTGGATTTTGCCTTGGTAGTTGGAATATTTTAGCAGTACGATTTCTATTTCTACAGCCACTTTTTTTATAAGAAGTCAACTCCAAGTAAGGTAACATAGTTTTAGACAAGAACTGATTCTGCAAATTAATGCAAGTGTCATTTCCAAGGCTCACAGAATCTCTTTATTTTTATCTACCAGAGGAGAAGTTGTGGATAGTATTGAAGGATTTTATCTGGGAGGAGATAGCAAGAGTCCAGTGGGATAAGATCCTTGCAATAGAACGAGGTAGTTTGGGATTACCTGATTTGAAGGGGTATTTCAGAGCTGCACTGTTAAGGCTGCTTTACATAGCACAAGTGGCAAGCTATAATTCAAAGCGGAAATGGATTATGATGAAATGGGGGGAAGCTCAAGAAACAAAGAGAGACTGGGATTTTAGATGCAGATCCATAAGGAGAATAACAATAACCATAGGGAATATTATATTCATAAAGTAGCAGAAAGTATTCCAAGAACTAAGCCAACACAGTAATGTAGAGAAAGAAGATCCTGACAGTAGAGATTGCTGAATTAGGGATTCAGACTATAGGCAAGCCGGGGGCTGGACTTTACTGGAGAAAAATGGCAAAGGAACCCAAGGTATTGAGAGCAAATAGAGAGGAAAAGGTGGGAACAGGGAAACAGTTTGAACTACAGTCTAGAGATTGATATCCTTGTCAAGGATTAATTTCAGAGTATAGGCAAAGAGCAAGGAATAGGGGGGTCCTAAGTGAAAGGCCAGCACTGGTAGAGTTTTTATTATATAGAACAAAAGCTGCTGTTAGAAAAGGAATAATTAGTAGAGCATGCAAAATATTGCATGATAACTATAAGAATCAATCAGAGAAGGTTAGAAAGGGTTGGGAAGAGAGACTGGATAATCAATTCACAAAGAGTCAATTGAGGGGGATATATGTATGACTTCCAAATGTGCAACAAAGTCTGGAAGATTTAGGGTCTTTGTTTGGAAATGTTTACATAGATATTTTTATACCCCCAGTACTGATTCCAAAGAATTTTTTCTAAGGTAAATAGCAAATGTTGGAGGTGTGATGGAGAGGAAAGATGCAACTGGGAAATATTTCTTGAGTGTAATGAGTTGGAAGATTTTAAAAATTCCCTGCAGACTGCTCTATCGGAAATACTAGGTGAGCAATTGGTGTAACCAAGGAAATTATTTTTTGAGCTATGATACAGAATCTAAATTGCTTAGACATAGTAAGGCCTTGCTGAGTCTAATTATGGTGGCTGCTAAAAATCATTTACTAAGAAATGGAAATCAGCATCTAAAACTGTACTAGAAGTAGTGAATATAATAACAAAGATAAAACAACTGGAAATGGGACCTTTAGAAAAGGGTAGGAGCAAATTACATAGAAAAAAATGGGAATTGTGGGAATAATACATGCAAAATAATGTTTTGGAGGAGGAATGATTTTTTAAAAAAGTACGATTTGAATGAGCTATGTAATGTTTGACTGGCAATAACCGGGTAGATTATAAGTGATGTATAATAATTGCAACTAAAATATGTCAGTATGGTTTGTTTACATTTATATAAATGTATGAGTGCCTGTGTCATAAGTAATAATTTAAGGTGCTTGTTTAAAAAGTCATTTGAGCAAATCTGTCTAACTTTAAATTGTCTGAAGCAAGACAGCAGGCTATTTCCATGGTAGGTCAAAGCTACCCAGGTGGCAAGACCTAGTGTAACGTGCAGTTATGATGTAGTGGAAGCTTCATCCAGAGTAACTGCTACTGTATTTCTTATCGGAAGATTTGAATGGCTTTGTTCTCAGTCCCTTCCTGTGGATATTAAAGGTAAACTTTTGGATTCCCCTCTTAAGAATGATTTGGTAATTGTTCCTTGAGACTGCAAGCTTGTTTAAATACTTTGCAAGAACAAGTGAAAATAATGCAAGATTTTAAGCAAATCTTCCTTACCTCATTTACCAGGTGTCAGAGGAACTACCCAACTAAACCCGCATCCCTTTCTCCCAGATACCCTGGGTTTACACAAAAGGGCAGAAAAATGCCAAGAAAAATTACAGGATAAACCTGCTTTAGAGACTGCAAGTCTGGGAAAACTTTCTATACAAATCAGTAACTAAATTAGAACGCTCAATGCAGGCACCAGTCTGGAAGTCTGGAATTTCAGAAAAATAGTACTGACAAAATAAATACTTTTAAAAATAAAATTTAATAGGTTGGGTGCTTTCATCCCTATCACAAGGACTTCATCAGAACATCACAAATCTGGGCTTACCTCCATTTATAACAAAAACCATTAAAATATCACCAGTCAAACCAAGTATCCAATTACATTAATTAAAATAAAGGTACAAATCTTAAATATTATTGAAGTTAAAACCAATAATTGCAAATGTACCTTTGTAAACAAATATACAACACAGTCTGTAAGATTTAGGATATTTGCTTGGAAGTGTTAGGTATTTTTATACCACAAGTGGACTCCACAAATAATTTTTCTTCAGGGAAATAGCAAATGTTGGAGGTGAGATGGGGAAAAACAGGTAACATCAGTTGCAATAAAAAAGGGTAATAAAAACACACAAACTAATGGTGTGTTAAGTACATAATTGTTAGCATTTACCTGACCTTACTTTAAGAAGAGGAAGAATGGAAATAACTTCTTTTAAACCAGGAACTACAGTGGCTTTTAACTTAAACTGCCACAGTATCTCACTGTATTCCAGTTTAGTTTCCCATTCCCAACCTTACAAATTAACCCTGACATGCTCCAAAATAGTTAATCTAAATGTTGAACATTGACTACTAAATAAAAAAATTTTAAGTAAAGCATTATGATTTTTTGTTACTAATATCATACACATGTTCTTGTATACGTTTACTTAGGCATCTTTCAGTTTTACTTGTGTAAAAACCTGGAACACCCTGTACATTTCACAATGTACACCACACCTTTGGATGCACAATTCCCTTTGCATAAATGTACCTTAAAGTTATCACCTATGTCTAAGTCCAAACTCTCTCCTTCCAATATGTAAAGACATTGATTACAACCCCCCACACACACTTGGACATGCTTCATTTTTTAACCTTTGAGTGTGAAGTCAGCATTCTGTTGTGGGCTGTTTCAAATATTCCTGTAAGGGTTGTGGGCTGTTTCAAATATTCCTGTAAGGTTGTGACCCATCTTGTATACAAAAACGGGTGTACTACAGAAATTTTTAACCAACATCAGGTTATCCTTAAAAATGGTCCCGTTTTCGTCGGTAATATTTTTTATTCGTACCAGAATTAAATTGAATAACTCGCACTTCCAAGTCTTTTATCTGTGTTAATCGTACCCCCCAATAATGTCTTTCGTCAACCCCACCCCTAGTAGTGGCATATATTTAGAACCCCAACCGCCCTTGACTTAGATGATTCCCACTAGATCAGTGGGGTATCGTCTGGAAAAAAACATATTTAATCATTTGCAGTTCCTTAATCATGTCATCATAAAGTGAGGTCATCCTCACAGCACTAACACATTGCCCCTTAAGCAAATAACCAAATTCTTTTTTTTTTTTTTTTTTGGAAACTGGTGTGCATGTGTGTAACGCAAATATGAATTACTAAATGTTAGCTAACTGAAAATGTGAGACTTGAAGCCAGTGCTGGTATGTGATATCAAGGTGTTCAGTTAATAAATACTTGAATCACTGAACTGTGATGTAAATCATAAATCAGTAGTGTGATTCAAGTATAATAAAAAATTGCTCTGTGATGTCTTTAGTCCCATCCCACAAAATAAAAATGTCATCTAAAAAATGTAAGTATAATGTGCTAATAAAAATCGCACTTAAAACAAAATGTTTTTCCCATGAAACCAAGACCAAATTAGCATGTAGGAGTGCACATGCTGCTCCCATAGCCACCCCTTTAATTTGTTTGCATAGTTGCCCTCAAAAAATATAGTTGTTCTCTGACACCAAACCTACAAGGTCCATAATTGAGTAGTCTTGTTGGTTGATAAAATGTTGTAACCCAACAGGGTATCTTGATTCCATACCTTCATTATGAGGAAAAGATGAAAATAGATTGTCTATAGTCAAGAAATGTAAATTCCTGTTCCACAAATTGTCCTTAAGATGCCCTAAAAATTCCCATGAATTCTTAAGTAAATGTGGAATTCTCTCATACATGCATCTCAGTCTCTCTCAAATCACATATCAAAGTAGCAGCTGGCGTAGGTTGTCGAACTCTGAGCAGATACAATAATGTGAAAGTGGAGGATTTGTCAAATCATTGTGATCTTTTGGTATACCAAATATGGTTGGTTTTAATGGGTGTAGATACTTTTATATAATTGTGTAAATCCGCATCCAAGTTGCTATTCATAACCAAATCTTCTAGTAATAAATCAGTACAGTGATAGGCAATGTTTACCTGATTTCTAGAAACAGGTAAATAGGTGTCAGAGTCTAACCAGCATTGCAACAGAGTAATCAAGGGTGTTAAATAAAACAGTGCCCCTGCCCTTATCAGGTTTCATTACTCCTAAATTCTTATCAAGTAATTTCTGCATAATTTTTCTTTACTGCGTAGACAAATTCAGGCAAAAAACTTACTTTCTAGAACATCTTTCTAAAGCATAGAGGTCATCTAAAACTACTTGGTCAAAAACATTAAAGGGGTGTTAGGGGTGGATTGAAAGTCCTTTTTTTTTTTTTTAACCACCACATCCTGGTTAGGTACCAACTTAAAAAAAAAAAGTCCAACTTCCTAGTGTATAACTTGAGCTCTGTCATGGTGTCATCCATGCCCCAGTGTTTGTGAGAAACAAACTCAAATACCTTTCTGAAAAAGGTGAAAATGTTCCTCAGTTATGACATAACTGGTGTAATTAAAAATATTGCATCCATCATTTGTAGTAAAGACTCCCTGTTCTGGGGCAACTTTAATGTCTCCGCTTCTTGTTCACATAATACTGTTTGTAATAAACATGTTGAAGTTCCAACCCAGGGCCCAGGCCCAACTGTTTGGAATGACTCTGATCTGCAACGGGTTGAAAAATCCTGTTCATCATTCAAAACATAATCCTGATTTGAATAAGGACCTGCATCCTCAGCAATATCCCTTTCACATAATTCCTATCACTACCAGGAGAAGTAACTCTATAAATATCGTTACTGTACCCCCCCCCCCCAAAACCAAGTCTTATGGTCGGGTGAGATTCTCACAGGGCATGCCATCTTGTTTTTGTACTGTAAAACATGCCTGTAAACTTTCCTTTGTTTTTTAATCATTACATTTTTCTCAACATTTTTCAAAACATTATTGTAAAGCATCCTGTGCTGATCGATAATCAAATGTTGATTTATACATGTATTCAAACCACTAATTTCCTCTAATAACATAGTTTGTGAGTTATTGTGTTTAATTTGCATTTCCATCAACTTCAAACCATGCCGATCAAACGTGTTCACAAAGTCAGGGTATAGAATGCTGTTACTGTGTAGATCAAAGGGGAATTTAAAAACACGTAAACCCTGTGGAACTGCCTATACAAATCAGCCTATTTTCTGCCATTTCCTGATCCCCTTGGTCCATCCATCCCATCTTCTGTCAGAAAGATTACCCTCATCCCTTTCTGCTTAGCTGTTCATAACTTCAAATGTGCCATGTCAGTTATTCAGCATGGCTATAAAATGATTCCAGCTTTCAGAGGTAACCCCCACCCCCTCCCAAACAGGTGCACCTCTTACCTCCTATCTTTCAGGGTCTTCACGAACAAGGCACAATAGAATCTGTGCCCCCAAAGCATATAGGAAAAGGGTTTTATTCCAGATTTTTTCTGGTATCCAGAAAAGGAGAATGTGGAGGCCCGTTCTAGATTTGCCCCATCTCAACACTTTCCAGAAGGTGCTGTATTTCAAAATGCTTTCTGTGCAGTCTATCCTTCCTTGCATCCTTCCACAAGCTTTAACGTTATCCTTTAATCTGAAGAGAGCTTATCTCCACTTTCCCATTTATCCTTCTTACAGGATGTTTTTAAGGTTTTCTGTTTGCTTATCACATTCAGTTTTCTGCTTTAGCCTTTGGGTTACCTACAACCCCAAGGGTCTTCAAAAAAATGCCTGTCCTCTGTTATTGCCTTTTGCAGATCCTGTCAGAGTTCTGTTAAAACTTCTCGGCTATAATATTTCCCTTCTGACAGTTCCTATTGACACTTACCCAAGGACCTGGTCTTTCTAGGCTGCGGGCTAAATATGCATGTCATGCTGGCTTTTCTCCCACAAGAGAGAGGTCCACTCCCTACTGCCCTTTCAGTCCTACACCACAAGGGAAATTCTCACAGCTCTAGTGTTCCTGGCTGCTCTCCTTCCCATGATTCCTTTTGCAGAACTTCAGAAGAAAGAGCAAGTGGTTTATAAAATCTCTGTGGTCTCAATATTGTCACCCTTTGAACACACACATCCCACGTATGCCTTTTCTGAACAGAGAGAGTGAGTTTCAGTAGTGACTCTCTCGAGTACAACTCAAGTCCAGGCCTTCCATTCAAACCGGCAAGTGGTTTCTTCTCAGAAACTGCAGACATGCTTCAGATCTAGCCTGCAAGGAGGAGTGTGGATGGGTTCACTAATAGTCCAGGGACAGTGACAAAATAAAGAGAAGACCTCACTGTGAAGGAAATGAGGAACCCTCATTCAGGCCCTCCAGATTTTCTCCTACTCATGGAATCCAGGTCCCTTCAGGGTCTTTACAGACACCACAACAGTAATGTGGTATATAAACAAGAAGTGGGAAGATCCAAGTCTCAACTATGCAGACTTAGCTCTTCTAGTATGGGAATAGGCCATAAAAGCAAATTAGTCCCTACAAGCATTTTGCATTTCCTCCCAGGACAGTGTCCTGGTGGATTTTCTAAGTAGATCCCTGGAAAATCCTCATGAATATATGTTAAACAGGAAAGTCTTCATAGACATATAGTCCACAAATGGGGGGTATTCCACAGCTAGACCTATTTGCTTTCATTTACAACAAGCAGCTCAAGCTGTTTTGCTCCAGCATTACTTGACTGTCCTGCAAGCCTGGGGGCCTTTCCTTGGGAGGGGAGGTTTCTTTGCCTTCCCCACACTTCCTCTAATCCCAAAGGTGCTGTAAAAGATCCTAAGTAATAAGCCAAAGATCTTGCTGGTGACCCCCTTTTGACCCAGGCAGCATTGGCTCCCACTTCTGTCATCTAGCCAGGCGTTATCATCACAGAATGGACTTGTTCGCACAAAACAAGCACACTTTCCTTCATCCCAACCTCCTACCTATCACCCTGACAGTGTGGATTGTAGAATTCGATCCCTTTCAGACTTCAATTTTTTTGAGGATGTTATACAGTTCTTCAGGAAGGGAGACAGCCTACCATTAGAAAGACTTGTATATGCAAATGGAAAAGGTTTTTTGTCATACCTTTCAACTGTCCAGATTTTTGAAGATCATCCATATTTTTGCCATTTATTTTTGGTCTATTCCTCTAAAATGTGTGGGTTTCTGGTAAATCATTGAGCTTTAACTTAACTAATACTAAATAATGACCGATATTTGAGTTTCAGACTTCATATACTTGAGAAAATGTAATCTGTCATTCTAGTATATTTCTAAGTTTATAGGAGCAGTATTTAAAATCTGTCTCTAGTTTTTGGGCCTTTGTAACCCCACAACCCTTCCCCCCACCACATTATTTTTTGGCGTTGCCCAGATTTCTTGTGCTGAGAAGTTGAGAGGAATGTTTCTGCCTGGTTTCATACTAACAACCTGAATCCTAACTTTGGAACAATTCATGCAGAAAAATGGTTTGGGGGAGGAATGACGTATAAGAGAAGGCAGTGACCGAGTAGTTTGTATAATGTTGCTTAGATATGATATATAACAATGTATGGGATGTATAATGCTTGTAAATGTAAACTTTTTGAAAAGGTTTGCTTTTATATTAATGTGATTTTGGCCGTGTCACAAGTGATCCAGTAAAAGTGTTTAAAAAAAAAAGCTGATTCCTATTAAAACTGGGATTCCAGTTATTCTTTCTGTAAGCTATTAAAGGTCAGCTAGCCTACTCCCCTATTAAGGCACATTTATCTGCCATCTCTGCAAATTTACCTCTAGACCATCCAATGCTTTCTAAACTCGAGGGAAAACAGTTGCTCAAGGGTGTCCTTCATTTGAACCCGAGTTAGGAGGCTGATCCCCTTTCATGAAACCAAAGCTTTGTCTTGAAAAAAGTGACTTGGCCACCACCTTTTGAGCCAGTAGCTTTCAGTTTTTGAAATTATGTACATGGAAACCATTCTACTAGTGTACCTTACTTCTGCTAGAAAAGTATGAGCTTCAGTCCCTTATGGCTTCTCCTCCTTTTCTTATATTTAATAAGGATGGGGTTTCTCTGAGGGTCAGTCCTTGTGGTCAATGAGTTGTCCCTCAGCCAGGCCTTAAATCTTCCCACCTTCTTTCCAAAGCGTCAGAACAAAGGTTGAAAGAATCCTTCATTCTCTGGATGTGCACAGACACCTCTGATTTTGTCTGGATAAAGGCTACTCCACTAGATTAGGTAATTCCTCAGAAGAGTATTGTGGGTTTGAGTCCTGCCATCATTGTCCAAAAGCCAGGCAACAGTTTTGGGAATGAGTTTGGCATAATGATTTAAGGGCTTTGCTTTATAGACACAAGCTTTGATTCTGACCATGAGTTATTGGCTGGGCTTAAAATGACGCTCCAGGGCAGTTAGCATTTAGTCTATTTATTCATCTATGGAGCTTTTTACAAAGGAATCGGTTCCAGGACTATTCTAGAAGGAGCCATTTGGTTGTCTGTGCAGACTTTTATGAAACATTATAGAACTGATGCTTTATCAAGATCAAGAGCCTCCTTTGCCAGATCTGTTCTCTCTGGATTATTTGAAAGTTTCCCAATGTCTTATCCATCCAGCTTTTCTAAATATTAAGCTTTGGGAATCGCCCAGAAGTATTGAAAATAGTACAGCAGTGATCTAAGGAAGGAAAAGTTATGTAAGAACTTGCCAGAACAGTAGATACCAAGTGATCACTGCTGCAATATTACTTCCCACCCTTCCTTTCCCCTTTTTTTTCCTGACAGTCTTTTGTCCTCTATTTTTAATGGACTCCTCATAGGAAATCACCTTTTTATGTCACTTTTCTTCAGATGTCTCCAGGTCCCCTGATTTTGAGGTGGTCTGTGAGGGTCTCGTGGTCGTACGTCTGTATGTACCCTTACACCCGCGGGCTTAGGTCATACATCAGATATACGGCTGTATGGAAGGTTTTTGCTTTGGAACCGCAGCTGGGCATCCAAGTTATTTGGTGATATAATCCAGCAGTATTGGAATACTGCAGCAGAGGTCAGTAGAATATCTACTGTTATGGTACATTCTTACACAGCTGTACTTTTTAAATATTTTGTTTTTGTATCTGTTCTTTACTATGTATCCTCTGAATTGAGCCTGAAATCGGCCTACATGAGTCAGTGCTCCCCAGAAAACAAATCCAAAAAAAAAAAAATTGTCAAGGCCTGAGTGGCCAAATCCAGATTCCTGTTTGTGTGATTTCATTCCCTGCTTTAGTCACTTTTAGGGTTGAAAGTGGGGTAATTGTTGCAGTGCAATGCAGTCCAGCCAAGCTTGAGAAGTAAGCTTTTACTGTGGTTGCACCACATCCAGATGCCAGCCAGCAAGTGTCCATTAAAGGCATTGGCCTACTTGTAGAAGCTGATAGTGAGAGACCTTCACTTCTTTCATCAAGGAATAGTTACCACAAAATGTTTACTTTGTATCCCATTGAATGGTCACCAGTGGTCATGATGCCTGGGATCCAGCTTCCTTCCTAAATTGGCAGTTGGCCTAATATGTTGTTCACTATGGCTTCTCCACACTTAGTGTAAACTAGGTAGGTCTCTACTAAGCATCATTATTCCCTTATTTGAAACTCTGTGAATTCCTTTTCAGTAGGAAATTACTGTCAGTGCAGTCCCTGCTTGCACACTAGCAGTGATTGACCATTTGGGCTTTTCATTTTTTTTCTTCAAGGCTGTGAAACCATATAGTTAAATGAGTAAGGGAGTGGGCTGCATATGGGATTGCCCCCTTGAAAACATGCTTTTTATACATTTTTTTCATGGAGTTGAAGCTTTGAACTGCTTATTTTGTTATATTAAAACTGTTTCCATCTTGACAAAATGTAGCGGAAGTATCCATTACTTAATCCCCTGCCTTTCAGTTATAACAGGTTTGCAGATAAATAAAGCAGCATTATAGAGTGTTGATCCCTCCTTGGTCATGATTCCTATCCTGTCCACTTAAGGTGGTGGAAACTGCAGAAGAAAAGGAAAAGGGACTCTTCCAGAAGATTCGGATTCTTACAGGTTCATATGTTCTTACTAGGCTGCTGTTCTTTGATGATCTTTAGAAGCCTTGCATTCCCATTTTATGTACAAGTAATCAGAGGGTAGGCATGGTGGGCTTCTGAATCAAAACTAGAGTAAGACATTCTATCCTACTCTGATCCAATACACACTCCTTCAGGCTGCAGTACTGTCAGCAGTGGTGCAGTATGTTGAGGTTGTATCCTTCAGGAACACTAGCAGTTTAATGAGGGGACATTTTAAAAGGGGTGAAACAGCTCTGTGTTGCCCACAAGAAATCTTGTGACCTGTTAGGTGAATGTAAAGGATCCCACAGCATTTATCAAAAAAGTAAGGACAGTTCCCTGGTACCCTGACCAGATTTTTTCTTGTCAGTATGAACTCCTAGAGCTCCCCCATAAAAAGAGGCTACTGGCCTAGTGAGACCAAACTTAAGCAAATAAGTTTGATTTGCTGCCCCCCCCCCCCAATACTGAATGTTTTGAAAATGTATAGGAATGTTTCTTTGGGATCTGATAAGTATATTTCTGCCTCCCACCTTTCCATCTCCATAAAGATTGCTTTAGAGGTTCCACAGGCAGCAGGGCTGCTGCAAGCATTTATTCAAGAATCCTCAAAGGATCTTGACAGTATTTTTTTATCCGAAACAAGAGTGTATGAAGAATCAATTTTGAAAGACTGCTTGTTGCATTGAGAATAGGATAAATGGGTATGTTTAGCAAAGAGCTACAAACCTCAATTACCCTTGGTATAAGAACAATTAGTTACCAAATCCAAATGTTGAGGTATCAGGGTGATACTTTAAAATAGATTAAGAACCTACACACTGGAATCCCTGATGATTAGTTAAAACATTGGATGTTTAGATTGTGTTAAACCACAATTAACACGCACACATTGTGTAAGATGTAGGATTGTGCATGGTTTGGACATGCTTTCAAATGACACAGTAGAATAATGCCCAGGTTTGAGAAAATGTATTGCATAGCCACTCTTGGTATAACAACTTGTCAGGACAATATTTTGAAACAAACTTGAGGGTTTATTCCAATATACCTGGGAATGAGTCTTTGAAAGATTAAGGTGATCCTGTTGTCTTACACCACAAGCAAAGAGAGTAAGCGTGCTGTAAACTTTGGTGCAGATGCTGTACATGCTTGTGGTAGGGTTGCTACAACTGTAACTCCAATTAGAGTGCTTCATTTTCATCTCCTTTTAGTAAATGTTAAGGGACTGCTTTCAACCTTTTTGGTGCTCTTCACAGTAGATTTTAATGAAATAGAAAAAGGAAAGTCATGTAGTCAGTAAAACAACTCTAACTTCCTCCTTTCTGTGAGTTGTCCATTAAACATATACCTATTTTATATAAGGCCGACAAATCCAGTCTAGTAGAAGCAGCATAGACAGTTTAGAGCAAATACAGCAGGCCTGGGGGGACAAGAGAAGTCAGCCTATGCAGCAATGGTGTAGGCCAGGGGAAGAACCTCTCCAACCAGCAGTGAAGTCACCACACAGCACCGACTCCCTTATACTTTTTCCCTCACCTTGTTTCACCCCCAAAACATTCTGGCTTGGAGAAGCTTTTCCTCCTAACAGCTGTAGTTCATCCTGACTTTGGACAGATTAGGTAGAAGAGATTGTGGTGTCTCTACATCATAGCATTTGTTCAGTTCCTTTTCTTTCATAGTATTTTGCTTCTGGGAAACCAGATACTGTGTAACATTCACACTCAAACAGCTGCCAGATTTGGCAAAGTATTCCATCATCCCCAGTCTTTGGCAGGGGAAAGAATTTTGAAAACCATTGGGGACCTTGTCTAGGCCTGTCTAGCCTCAAATAGTATGTAGTAGCTTTGAAATTTGTATTGCTTTCTTTCAATGCTTCCTTCACTCTGGACATGAATACCTAC
This sequence comes from Protopterus annectens, assembly GCF_019279795.1. Classification (NCBI taxonomy): domain Eukaryota; kingdom Metazoa; phylum Chordata; order Ceratodontiformes; family Protopteridae; genus Protopterus; species Protopterus annectens. Next base: position 73,643,667 of record NC_056725.1, read on the forward strand.
CTGCACATCACTGTTTACAAGGCCTGTCAGGCAGTACCCCTTGGGTTCAGAGTTAATAGTGCAAATGTCCAGTTTACTAGTTGCAATCTGAGCATGGTTTCAGTCCTTGCTCATGTGAGGCTGAAGTTTTCCACATTTATGCTTAACTGGATAAATGCCTAATGTAGTCATGCTCCATAGAAGAGTTGCAAAGGGCTGCCAACTGTACCGTCCAATAATTCCTGAACTTGGAGTATCTGTGAACCTTCAGATTTCTAGTTTGAAGGCATCTTGCCAAAAGAAGATCTTGGGCGTCGTCTTGGAAAGCAGTACCTGCAAGTGTCTCTCTTCCTTCCATAAGACTAGGTATTATCCATGAACAATTTATTATATTGTCCTCTAAGAAATCTCATTCAACTGCCAGAACATTTCTGAAGGTCCTGGGGCTCCTTTTTGCTTCCATTCTCACGGTTCTCTTGCAAGATTACACAAGAGGGATATTTATTTGTGTTTCTATATGATTTGTATCTTCCAAATGGGCGCATCACATTTTTATTGGATGTCAAGGGAGAAAATATCCCAAAAAATTTCATATTAAATATAAATACGTTAATATGCAGTCAGTTTGTTGAAGGATGTTTATATAACAGATGTTTTTCGTGTTTTATTGTTGCAGTCATCACATTTGGGTTATTCCTGCCAGGGAACCCCTCAGTCGGCCCGAATACCAGAGGCTTAGCATTTCTGCGTCTGTTGCTGTCACTTCAGGACTGACGTCAGGTCATCAGTAGTATAAAGTAAGACAGCCGACGCCATTACATCAGTCGTTCTTGCCGAGGAGCCTGAAGCAGAAGCAGTTTGCACAAGTGCCGGTCAGCCGCTACCTGAGTTTCAGTTTTCCGAACTGAAGCTGAAGTCTTCTAAAGCCAAGTACCCCATTGGGGATCCTTTTTTCTTGCTCTAACAGATGTCAGAAAAAGTTAACAATTGTCTCGCCTGTGGAAAGCAAATACCACAGAGACGTTCATTCTTACTGCGTCACTTGCTTAAGCCCAGACAACGACGTCTCTCACTGCTGTTTTTGTGCTTTGTTCAATGCCAGAACTATACACTGTCGGGCCCTTATTGTAGCTAGATATTTTCACTCTCAGTCCTCAAATTCTGATATGGCTTCGGTAAGCCATCCGACAGCAGATCTTCTGAAAAAATGTAAGGATAAAGACAGAGACAGTCTGCACAGGTCCAAACCTTCCGACAACGCTTCCGTTAAGTTAATTGTCAGTTTTGCAATCCTCAGTGAGGTGCTTTCACAGCCCCTGATGCCCACTTCCGTAGATTCACAGGCTGCTACTGAGACCCTTTCGGAGTCCAGTATGCCACAAAATTTTTCAACGACTATTTTGTGGATGTCTCTACCTTGGATGGGTCCGGAGCTGCTGAGCAGGCACCAGCTTCCGAGAAGTATTTCGCACTACCATTTCTCAACACAGACAGACTTCTATCACGTCCACTGTTCTTTTGAAAACTACTGAGATTCTAAGGCCCAGGGTATGAACCACACCCAAGAAACGGGTAACCCAATCTCAGGCACCTGCTTTCTTGCCTCAGTCTCAAATGCTTAAAATGGTAGAAGACCTTATAATGCTAATCAGAGGAAGCCAAGCTACCCCTTCCAAAAGAAAGAGCTTTGTCCGCAGTAGTTTTATTTGAACAGGAGTCCGATGACTCTGATGCATCTGAATATGAAGACATGTAACCCCTCTCTGCGTATGAGGATTCTGATGCAGAGGAGGAATCCATTCCTTCAGCCTCTCCATGTGAGGACTTTTCCTTTGGAGAAACTCTACATACTTTAAGGGAGCATTTCCAATGGGAATGTCAGGACTACCCCCAGTCTAAAAAGAGACTCAGAGAATTCTTAGGTCTTCCACAGCACAGACCCTTGGCCATTCCTCCAGTCCTGGATGTTGTGGATGATGATTTCATGGAATCAAGTTAGACTCCTGACACCCTCCCTTCTGCTCCCAGGAAACCTGACCGGTATAGAGTCCCTGACTCTCACAAATTTAGTTTCAAAAAATCCTACTGCTGACCCTGAGGTTATTTCTCAAGGGCCTAAAGAAATTAAAGCAACTTCTGCTAAGAATCGTACCCCCTCAGATAGAGATTCCCGAGCATTAGACAGATGGTGTAAAAAAGCATACACCTCTGCTACTCTTGCTATTAGAGCCCTAAATTGTCAGTTCCATATGCTAAAATTTCAGCAACACACCATGGAACTCCTCAAAGAAAAAATGTCATCTTTTCCTGCTTGTGCAGAAAATAGAGTTACAAGAGTTGATGCATTCTGCAAGTCAAGTAACTAAGCACACCTTACACTGTGGTTTTTACGCCCTAGAAGCATCTTGCAGGGCAGCAGTCACTTGTTCTGTCCTTAGAAGGCCATGTCAAATCCAAATTATTAGATGCACCCTTGCACAAAGACAACTTATGTGGCACCAAGCCAGAGGAGATCTTAAAAAAGATGCATGAAAAAGCAAAAGCTATGCAGACAGTTAAGGATTTCCTGCAGGTTCAGCCACCCATGTTCAGTAGGCATTGCTCTCCCAGCACTGGTCATTTCCTGCCCCCTTCAGAACAGTTCAGCCCAGACCCCGGGGAAGCAGAACCCCCAGAAAACACCCACAGGGAATGCAGAGATCAAAGCAATGGAGTTCCTCCACTTCAAAACCAGGGAGTGCTAAGCCACCCCCCTCATGGTAAGAACTCACAATGACTCTCCACTTCCACCCCCTCCCTCTGCCCACCTGCACTTGCCCCTAGGAGGAAAACTCTCCTTCCACGCAAGCAGCTGGGCCACCATTACCAACAACCGTTGGGTCCTCAACATAGTGTCCCAAGAATACAAATTTTCTTTCCACACTCTGCCAACCCCAAAAGGGTTCCCAGATCTTTCTCCAGACCAGTGGGCAGAGACCAAAAAGCAAGTCATTTCCCTGCTCTCTGAGGGCAGTAGAGCACTTTCAGTTCTCTGTGCTTCCCTTTGGCTTATCTACTGCTCCCAGAGTTTTCACAAAATGTCTGGCTCCCACCATTGCTTTTTGCAGACAAAGAAATATTCAAATGTACCCATACTTAGACTGCCTAATTTAGGCAGTCAGTCAGGAAAAGCTGCTCAAGCACCTGGCTTTTGTAAAGGCCCTGCTGACCTCCCTAGAGTACACAATCAATGAAAAGAAATCCAAACTAGTACCCACCAAAACATTTATATTCCTGAGAGCAAGCCTGGACACAGCTTCCCAGATGGCATTCCTTACTCCAGAAAAACAAACTTATATCACAGCTTTTTTCTCTCAACTAGCCAATAGACCCCAGTTATCTGCGAGGAAAATCCTGCAAGCTCTGGGGTTCATGGCATCTTGCATTCTACTCATTCCATATGCCAGACTGCATATGAGGAAACTTCGGTGGTACCTAAAAAGCCTTTGGAGTCAACACTCTCAAGACCTGGAAACTCTTGTACCTATGATACCTTGCCTAAGGAAAGATTTTCTATGGTGGGCAGCAGCATGCAACCACAACAAGGGACTATGCTTCTCACCACCCCATGCTACCCAGACCCTCACCACAGACTCATCGGACTATGTCTGGGGTGCACACCTAGACGGTAGATGCATATAGGGCCATTGGAGCCCACATCTGCACATCAACCAAAAAGAGATGTTAGCTGTTCAGCATGCATTGACAGCTTTCAGGCCCCTTCTCTCCCCGGGGGCTCTACAGATCAAAACAGCACCACTGTGATGTGGTATATCAACAAGCAGGGAGGGACTCACTCCTACACTGTATGCAGGCTCACTATGACCCTTTGGCACACAGACCCCAGCCATGCAACTACACCTGTTAGCACAATTCCTGCCAGGCTCTCTAAACTCGACAGACAACTTAAGCAGAAACCTTCTGGACCCACATGAGTGGCAGCTAGACCAAAGAACCTTCACCCTAATAACTCAGAAATGGGGCACCCCGAAGGTTGACACCTCTGCTTCCCACTCCAACCATCAGCTCAGCAAGTTATGCACCAGGGAGCCTCACTGCAGGGCCTGAAAAGTGGATGCCTTATCCTTCCAGTGGATCAAGCTCTCACTCTATGCTTTCCCTCCACTACCACTCATTTCCAGGGTACTGCTCAAAATAAGGGAGGAAAAACGGAGGACAATTCTAATTGCTCCATACTGGCCTCGTCAGCACTGGTACCCATTGCTGCTCAGCCTGTCCCCACTGCCACCATGGCATCTCCCTCAGATCCATACCCTCCTGACCCAGAGGGAAGGAGAATTCATGCATCCCCAATTGCAGATGCTCAATTTGGCAGCCTGGCTTATTCTCTGGCCACTGAACAAGCTACCAGTCTCAGTAAACAGGTTGTAGATGTTATACGCGAGGCCAGATGCCCTAGGTCTTATGCTGACAAATGGAAAAAGGTTCTGCACCTGGAACCAGACTAAGGGAGCCGATACAGCACAGCTCTCCCTACCTTTCATCCTGGCTTACCTAGCTGACCTACTACTCAGTGGTCTCGCCTTTTCCTCAATTAAAATTCATGCCTCTGCTATCTCTGCTCATTTCAACATTGAGCAACTACTTTTCTCAACCCTCTCATGAAACAGTTCCTAAGAGGGGCTAGCAACTTGAGGCCACCCAGAAGAGCACCTACCCCTGCTTGGGATCTACATTGTGTGTTGGAAAAGGTCACCCCTACCCCCTTTTGAACCAGCAGCTTCAGCAGAGTTAGTTTCTCTCCTGGAAGACAGCCCTGCTTCTGGCCATCACTTCAGCCAAAAGAGTATCCAAGCTACAAGCACTCATGGCTGTAGAGCCCTTCATCTTCCATGCTGACAGGGTGTCCCTTAGGACTAACCCATCTTTCATGCCATGTGGCACTCAACCAATCCATTTGCCCACCTTTTTCCCTAACTCACAAAACAAGGGAGAAAGGGTACCACACTTTCTAGATGTGCACAGACAGCTCAGATTCTAGCTCGACAGGACTAAATCATTCAGCAAGACTTATCAAAAGTTAGCTTTGCTGCAGGAGCAGAGGGCAAAGCCATATCCAAGCAAACCTTTTCCAAATGGATAGCACACTGCATCCATTTCTGCTACAAGCATCATGGGAAACATACCCCCTAAGTGGGTCAGGGCTCACTGTACCAGAGCAGCCTCTATCTCTGCAGCTTTCCTGAGAGGAATTCACACCAGGGACATCTTGGAGGCTGCAACATGGACATCTGTTCACATCTTCACCAAGCATTACCACCTGCCTATCTTTTCCAAATCCAGCGCAGGCTTTGCCACTGCAGTCTTGCAGAGCATCCTAGCCAGCCCCTAGTCTTATTGACTGCCTCCACCCTTTTCCTCAGCTATGGGAATCAACCCAAATGTGATGACTGCAACAGTGAAACATGAAGAACATAGTACAATTCTGTACACTTACCATAAATGTAGATGTTCGAGTGTATTCACTGTTGCAGTCCTAGTTTCCCTCCCTCCATTCCCCCCATTCTCTCACTCTCTCCTTACAAGGAACTTTTTGGTATTTACTTTCTACTGGTGGGGTTCTTCCACCATATACTGGCTCCCACTTGGGGGCTCCTGACAGTTGGGGCAACAAAAACTGATGTAATGGCGTTGGCTGCCTTACTTACCTGGCGTCAGTCCTGAAGCGACAGCAACCGAAGCAAAAATACTAAGCCTCTGGTAGTCGGGCTGACTGAGGGCTCCCCTGGCAGGGATAACCCAAATGTGATGACTGCAGCAGTGAATACACTCTGACATCTACATTTATGGTACTACGCACTACACCTAGGAAACAGACGACCAAAGCCTATTCTCAAGCTCCCATGCCACAGAAACAAATGCTTAGAATGGCTGAAGACCGTATTACTTTAATTAGGGGAAGCCTGGCTTCCCCCTCTAAAAGACAAAGAATTGATTTTCATTCTGATTCTGCAGACCATGAGTCCGATTACTGTGACCCCTCTGATTACCAGGGCATACCCTATCTACCTATGAGGCTTCAGATGCAGAGGATTCCATTCCCTCTGCCCCCCCCCCCCCCCGAGGATTTTTCTTTCCGTGAAACCTTGCATACCTTAAGAGAGCATTTCTTCTGAGAATGCCAGGACTACCCACAGTCCAAAAAGAGACTCTGGGAATTTTTAGACTTGCCTCAGCACAGGCCTTTAAATGTACCCGCTGTTCTGTATATTGTAGATGTCTTCATGGAATCTAGTCTTATCCCTGATACTTTTACCACCAGTTCCTAGAAAGCCTGACCGGTACTACAGAGTACCTGACTTTCACATATTTCTATTTAAAAATCCCACTGCAGATCCAGAGAACATTTCCTAGGGAACTAAAGGTATTAAGGCTACTACAGCCAAAAACCCTACCCCTTTGGACAGGGATTCTAGGGCTTTAGACAGATGGGGGAAGAAGGTGTATACCTCTGCATCTCTTGCCATCAGGAATTTAAATTGCCAGTTTCACATGTTGTAGTATCAACAGCATATTATAGAACTAATTAAACAAAAAATGTTCATTCCTGGTTGTGCAGAAAATAAAGATTTACAAGAGTTGATGTATTCTGGTAAAAATACTTTGCAGTGTGGTTTTGATGCCTTAGAAGCATCTTGCAGGGCTGCTGTCACTGGGTCTGCTCTGAGAAGGCATGCTTGGCTGAAGGAACAAATCTTGCCAGACCATGTCAAAGCAAAATTACTAGATGCTCCATTAAACTAAGAATGTTTGGCATAAAAGCAGAAGTTGTTCTTAAAAAGCTGGAGGAAACAGCTAAATCTATGCAAACTGTTAAATATTTCTTACAGGTATAGCCACCTAGATTCAGTAGGCATTGGCATTCAAAAGACTGGTCCTTTCCAGTCCCTCCCAGACCTCAGTCCAAACCCAGGGGCAACAGACCACAAAGACTACAGTCTCAGGGTATGTACAAATCTAAACAATGGTGTGCTCCCACCTCAAAAACAGGGAGTGGTAAGCTACCCCCTTATGGAAAAAGTTCACAATGACTTGTCCTTCATCCTGCCCACCCATGCCCAAGTACTTGCACCCCTAGGAGGAAAACTCGCCCTGCATGCAAAAAAACTGGTAGTATATTACCCAGGACCGATGGGTCTTAAACATTGTATCCCAGGGATGCAGATTCTACTTCTCACTACCAACCCCAACCGGGTTGCCAGACCTTCCTCCAAATCAGTGGGCAGAGGCCCAAAAGCAAGTACTTTCTCTTCTCAGTATTGGGGCTATTCAACCTGTTCCAACAGAGCAAAGGGGACAGGGTTTCTACTCCAGACTGTTCCTGGTGCCCAGAAAAGAGAACTCTTGGCTCCCGATCCTGGGTCTGTCAATTCTCAACACCTTTCTGGTGGTACCAAAGTTCATAATGCTTACACTCCAGCAGCTGCTTCCTATGCTAGCCATCACCCTAGATTTTAAAGAAGCTTATCTGCACATCCCCATAAGGGAATCTTGCAGGAAATATCTATGTTTCAGGGCAAGGTCTATGCACGATCAATTCTCTACACTTCCCTTTGGCTTATCTAGCAAGCTTGAACACAGATTCCCAGGTGTCATTCTTCACTCCAGAAAAACAGGTTTATTTGACAAATTACTTCAAACTACTAGCCACCCAAACCCAGCTATCTGCAAGAAAAAGAAGAAAAACTTCAATGGTACTTAAAAAGTATCTGGCGTCAACATTCTCAGGACCTAGAAACAGTGATTCTTATCATACCTTGCCTAGGACAGAGTTTCTTTGTTTGGGCAGAGGCTTGCAACCACAACAAGGGACTCCTTTCACTCGACCCCCTGCCGCCCAAACCCTGACAACAGACGCATCAGACTATGCATGGGGGGCTCACATGGCAGGCAAATGCATTCGAGGCAAATGGAACCCAGGACAAATCCACCTGCATATCAATCAAAAAGAAATGTTAGCTGTACAGAATGCACTGACAGCCTTCAAATACCTTATCCTTCCAGGACAACTCTTGATAAAGACGGACAACACCACAGTTATGTGGTACATAAACAAGTAGGGGGAACTCATACCTACCCACTCTGCAGATTAGCCATGGCTCTGTGGAACACAGCCTTGAGCAATCAAGTGCACCTGCAAGCTCAATTCCTGCCAGGCAGGCAAAATTCACTGGCAGAAGACTTGAGCAGAAATCTAATGGACCCACATGAGTGGAAACTAGAACCCAACTCATTCAAACTTGTAATCCACAGGTGGGGGACACCAGAGATGGACCTCTTTGCTTTCCCCCAAAACCATCAATTGAGCACATTTTGCACCAAAACTCCCCACAGCCAAGTATGGAAAGTGGATGCCCTACCATTTACATAGGAAAACCTGTCAATCTATGCCTTTCCCCCTCTAACCCTCCTCTCCAAAGTACTACTCAAGATCAAACAGGACAGGCTAAAGACAATCGTTATTGCACCAGACTGGCCACGCCAGCACTGGTACCCACTCCTATGCAGTCCCACCCTGGCACCTACATCAGACCCCTTCTCTGCTGTCCCAGCATTAGGGACATATTTTGCATCCTCAGCTGCAAACCGTGAACCTGGCAGCCTGGCTTATTCCCTGAATACATCACCAGCAACCCTCAGCAAACAGGTGCTGGATGTCATCCTTAAGGCCAGGAGGCCTAGTACTAGGAAATCTTACTCAGAAAAGTGGAAAAGATACTGTTCTTGGAGCCAGTCTCAATGAAAGGACACAGCCGTGCCCACCTTATCTCAAATCCTAGATTTTTCTAGCAGAGCTGCTCCACAAAGGGCTATCCTTCTCATCAATCAAGATTCATGCCTCTGCCATCTTGGCTCATTACAATACTGAGCCACCCCTCTTCTCTCACCATCTGATCAAACAGTTCCTGAGAGGAGCTAACAATTTAACACTCCCAAAGAGCACTCCTACTCCTGCCTGGGACCTTAAATTTTCACTAGAGAAGCTCACGCTTCCCCCTTTTGAGCCTGCTGCTACAGAATTAAAATTCCTCTCCTGCAAAACAGCTTTACTTCTAGCCATCACTTCAGCAAGAAGAGTGTCTGAGTTACAGGCCCTTATGGCTGTGGAACCCATCATTATCTTCCATGCGGACAGGGTTTCCCTCAGGACTAACCCATCATTTATGCCCAAGGTGGTTTCCAGTGTGGCTTTAAACCAATCCATCCATTTACCAACCTTTTTCCCTAATCCTCAGAATAAAGGGGAAAGGATCCTGCACTCCTTGGATGTGCACAGACAGCTCAGGTTCTACTTTGACAGGACTAAACCTTTCAGAAAATGTGACCACCTGCTAGTCAGCTTTGCTACAGGGGCAGAGGGCAAGGCCATTTCAAAGCAAACCATTTAAAATGGATAGCACACTGCATTCATTTCTGCTACAAACACCATGGAAAACCTACCCTACAGGGGATCGGCCCTCATTCTACTAGGGCTACCTCAACGTCTACAGCATTTCTCAGGGGAGTCCCTACGAGGGACATCCTGGAAGCTGCAACCTGGAGTTCTGTACACACCTTCACCAAGCATTACCACTTGCCTATATTTTCTAAATCCAGAGCTGGATTTGCCACAGAAGTCTTATAAGGCCTGCTAGCCAGCCATAATCCTTCTTGACTGTGTCTCCACCCTTCCTCAGCTTTGGGAATCAACCCAAGTGTGATGACTGCAACAGTGAAACACGAAGAACATAGCACAGTTGTGTACACTTACCATAAATGTAAATGTTCAACTGTATTCACTGTTGCAGTCCTGGTTACCCTCCAGCCCCCTGACTTTTCTATACTTTCTACCTGTCCTCTTTTTTGCCCATATCTTATGGCAATGGTATTTACTTTTTACTGAAGGTGTTCCACATCATGTAATTGCTTCCTATTTTGGGAGCTTTTGACATCTGGGACAAGAAAAACTGATGTAATGGCGTCGGCTGCATGTTTTATACCCCTGACGACCTGACTTCATGGAAAAGGCGAAAGCATCTGACGCAGAAATCCCAAGACTCTGGTATTCGGTCCGATTGAGGGCTACCTGCAGGCAGATAACCCAAGTGTGATGACTGCAGCAGTGAATACACTCGAACATCTACATTTATGGTAAGTGTACGCAACTGTACATTTCGAGTGATGAGTTATTTGTAGAGTGGTTAGGGTTGAATTTATGGCCAGAATGCGATATTTGGATAGTGGTTAGGGTTGAATTTATGGCCAGGATGCAAGATTCCCTTAATGGCTGCTCAGAATTTTTTAGGGTTATCTTTACTATTATTCAGAAAGTTGTTAATTGTATATTTTTTGTCTTCATTAATTTGCTTTTTATAATGATTGTGAAGCATTCTGACGTTTTCAAGATATTGTGGCGTTTTATATTTTTGCATTCTTTCCATGCTTTCTCTGTCCTGCATTGGCTTTCTACTCTTTGGATAGCTAACTCGCATTATTTGTTTTTAGCCTCTTCCTTCTAGGAGGTGCAAGGCTATTTAGGATAATCAGGAAAGTTGTACTGAATTAATTTACATCATCAGCTAAGGGGGAGAATTTTTAGGAAGTTCCAGATAATAGTGATAGGTTAGTAATGAATATTTCTGAGTTAAATTGGAAAGCTTGAGTGTTTTATAAACGTGATGTTTATGTGGATGTGTGAGATGTCTGGTTATGTAGATTGGGATATCTTCACTGAGATAGTCAGACATTGTACCAGAGGTAGTATATTAGGGTCCGATACTAGGATCCAGTCTGATAGAGCATTTGATGTCCTGCTATAATGAATGTGGCTGTTAATTAGTTGTATGAAACCAAATAAGTTCACACAAGATGTAGGAGAGTTGGAATTTATGTCCAACCAACTGATATTCATGCCATCTAGTAATATTGTTTCTTGTAGAAGTGTTCAAAAGGAAGAGTGTAAAGAACAGTAATACATATCTCTTGATAATTATTTAATTTCAGGAAAGTTATAAGAAGCTCTGCAGAATTGAATTTTGGTATTTAAGACGTCCCGTTCGATTCTCAGCTAGAGCGTCTTCTGTGTGGAGGCATTCGTGAATGGGGTGTGCCTTTGTTGAAGGTTGTGCATCAGGGCTGGTAACCCGGTACGTAAAAATCCTCTACCAATCATTAGCGGACCTGAGTTTTGCTGTGGCGACCCCTAACCGGGAAAAGCCGAAAGACGCAAACAAACAAATTTGTTATAAGGGAAATGTGTTTGGTAGTTGGGAAATATTAAAACAATACCACCACCTTTCCTCTTTCTTTGATCATTATGGATGATATAGCTGGAAGGTGTAATTGTGGAGTCATTTATGCTAGATTTAAGCCACGTTTCAATTGCAGTGTGAATATCTGGTTTATGTTTGATAATCCAGGCATATGTAGTTCAGTAATTTTCATTTCTTATGCTTGTAACATGGCAGAAAAAGATTACCGGGGTTGGTGCTTGACAGTTGTAGGGTGAGTAGTGTGTGGAAGGGAATTGTCTTGATGTTCATTGTGATAGATGGGGTCAGGATTGGGGTGAATGTGTCTTCCTAAAAGGATTTTAGTATATTGGGAAATTACTGATACTTGTTTTTGGAGGATATTTTTATACCCAATTTTGTTTTGGTTTGAGTTGAAATAGTGTAAATTTGGAGTAAAGGTTGAGGGGCATCATTAAATAGGTTTGCTGCCATTTGTGGAGAGTGTAGGGTAGGAAGAGTATGAATAGGTGGTTGGGTTTTATAGCTAGACCATCTGCTTAGATTTGCTCACGTAGCTCTGTATTATGTTCAAACACTTTTTTAAAGTCCCAGACAGTTTAAGGCCTTCAGAGATTTGAGTTAATAATTTCACAAGTAGTGAACAGTGATGTTCTTTTTATGGCTCTGGGTAAGAAATGATAGTTGAGTTTCATGTAATTTATAATATAGGAAATATGGGAAAAGTTTTGTAGTAGAAAAGTTCTTGTGATCCTAGTTTTATCCGTCATAAAATCCTTAGCTCTGTAAAGATAATTTAAGTTTTTGATTTATCTTTGAAGTAATTGTTTTTAAATGTCAAATTATCAGGCCAAGAATACTCATTTTCATCAGAGGGATCCTTAATTTCTGAGGTCTCATTGCCAGGTTTGGATAAAAAAATTAGTTTTATCTGCATTTATGACGAATCCCAAATCACTTTTCCAGTGTGACAGAAGTTAACTTGGTTTTAACCAACTTTGAAAATGCACTTTAGAGAAAAATAATGAGGATTCCTTTGCATATTGCGCAAGATTTGCAGGATCACAATGCAGATGTATAACAATGGTGAAGAACAGATGCATGACTGAGCCGCAGTGGCACACCAACAGGAACCAGGAGTGGTGCAGAAATAGCTAAGCCCGATCTCATTACATGGCTCCAGTTTTGGGGTCTATATTATATTGTCACAAGCTGACAATATTGAATCTGATATTGTTGGCACGACTATATCGAAAGCGAAGAATATTGGCCAGGTAAACTGAAATCTCCATAGGGGGAGATTTCCATTTACCTCAATGTAGTGTGGTCTTGGAGTTGGTATATCTAAGTAGCGGGGGGTGTGGGGGGGCACAGCCTCCCATGTGGGGGGTGCAGGGGGCCTTGCCCCCTCCTGCCTATGCCCTTTAGTTTTTTTTGTTTGTTTTTTTTATTTTTGTTCGATATTTTACTGCATCGATCAATTGTGTTGGACATTTATTGCTTTGATACAGTCAAATTTTGACGAGGTAATATTAACGCCCAGTTTTGTGTGACTAGAGAACCACCAAATTGTAGTTTGGTAATCCACAGTCGCATCCTGTGGTACATGAAGAAAGGTTTATGGGATCAGCTCAACCAGTCTTTAGGACATGCAATTCCCTGTATCCCATCTCTGAAGAAGGAACTCATTTGGTGAGCAACAAGTGAAGAGCAAGCCAGTCCTACCTTCATCCCACAAATATCCAAAGCTTATGACAAACTCCGTATGTTATTCTTGAGGGGCTTACATGTTTCACCACAAACATGCAGGGCAGATGAGATGGTTCCAGACCTCGGAAACAAGTAGTAAACATGAAGGAGATGATGGTTCTTTAGTGCCCTTGATGTTTTTCAATATATTATCAATCCAGGTGCCTTTCAGAAAGTAACAAAGAACATTGCACTTCACTCCATTTGCAGGCAGGCCATGGAATTCAAACTTTTGTCACTCTACACCTACTTGTACAGATAATTTTCATCTCCATCCAACAGAACTGTGCACCAGACTCAACCTCCACCAGCAGACCTGTTGCCAGTGTTCCACAACAATCGGTGCTGGAGCCCCTATTGTTTGGAATCTACTTCTCTGACGTACAGGCAAAAACAAAAGGTCTGTTGACAAAGTGTGTTGATGTCTGCAAACTGTGAGCAATTACTGAGTCCCCAAATGATGTCAGCATTCTACAAGAAGGACTTGCAAAAACTAGTGATTGGTGCCAAAGTCATGGTCTTAAACTCAATGCAAAAATATGCTTTATTGTTTTCTGGCTTTTTCAATTTTTTCCAAATCTTTTGGATTTCTAATACCATGATGGGAATGGACCCCATTCCTAAGTCAAAGTACAATTAAAGTTCATGAAATTAGTATTGTTTCATTCTTTGATGTCAGCCAAAATTGCTCTTTGCAGCACCTGCAATGTGCCCAGTAATGACTCCTGCAATTCGTATGGAGTTGCATGTATTGGTAGCGTATTTAAATAGGATTTGTAGAGTAGACTTTTTTTTTTTTTTATAAGACCCCATTGCTCCTACTACTATTGGAACTGTGAGTATCTTTCTTCCACATTGCTCTTGTTTCTGCCTGCAGATCCTGATATTTTATGACTTTCTCTCTCTGTACGCAAGACACTGTAATCACTGGGTGTAATGATTTCCATGATCAATGCTACTTTTGTCTTTTCCTGGAGCACTGTATCCAGTTTTCTAGCATCTGTCTTTTGAACTGTTCGTAATGGGTGATCCCATGTGATATAAACATCATGCTCAACTCATGTCTTATCTTACCCAAAATAACCTCCTCACCCATACACAACACTGCTTCCACCAAGGCCACAGTACTGTGACTGCCCTCCTATCCTTTCTTGATACCATAAATCAAGCTTGTGACTCTGGTAAACCCTTATCCTCACTGTTCCTAGATTTAGCCAAAGCTTTTGACACGGTCTCCCACCCTCTACTCTTCCCTGACTCATCAGTAATACAATATGCAGATGACTCAACTATTATCTGCTCTGCTTACACCCCCTCCAACCTACTTCTAAAAACTTAGTCAGCTTTCTCTGAAACTGAATCCTGGATGAAAAATAACCATCTTTCCCTTAACACTAATAAAACTAAACTGATTATCTTACCCCCTCTAGAAACTCCCTACTAGACAAAAACTCTAGCAATACTATCCGAATCAAAATTATATCTAATACCAAACTCCTTGGCGTAATTGTTGACAAGCATCTAAAATTTGGCACCCATATTCAGTCTACCATTATAAAAAACCACAGAAAACTAGTTCTATACAGGCACAACTGCTACCTCTCCCCCTTCACCAGAAAAAAACCCTAGCATCTTCCTACCTTCTCCCATCTCTTATGTATGGCGCCCCCTGTTAAACCATCTCCAATGCGGTCTACAATCCAAGCTCGAATCATGCTGTACTAAAATAAGCAAATTTGCTACCAACTCACAAAACTCCTCCCACCATTGTCACTTTCTCCATATTCTACAGTGGCTTGAACTTACCAATTACTTGACCTTGCTTAAACTCACTAATTGCCCACAAGCTCATCCACAAACCTACTAGCTGCCCCTCTCTCTCTACCGCACTAAGCCCTTACATCCCCAACCACTCACTGAGATCAGGAAACCAAAACCTCCTACAGATCCATAAACTATCACGACCCCCTGGCCACCTCCTACTTTCCTACTCCATTTCTAAATTCTCTCCCTCCCACTCTTTGCAGTACCCAGGACCACACTAAATTCAAATCTGTCTTGTTCTCTTATCTTACTACTAAATGGATATGCACACCTCACTCCCCAATTTAAATTCCCCCTCTAGCCATCAACATCCCCACCCTGTCTGCAACAACTACTTCTAGGATCAACCCACTGTACCGTAATGCAACAAGCCGCCTATTGCACCCATCCTCCCTCATCCTCAAACTGTTACCTTAACTTAAAAAAAAAATTCACTTGTATGTTTCTACATCAAAAATGTCATATTATTGTATTCTATGCTGTATTTCTGTGTGAAACTACATTATTTTATTGTAAGCTGCATATGCTCATCAGTTGATTGCATGTTCTGTTTCTCTGACTGTTCATTGGAGCTTTTCTCCCTGGGCTTCCACTAAAAATGGGCTCTTTGTGGCCCAGTGGACTTCCCCGGTTATCATACTGAAAATAAAATAAGTAAATTTTCTGTGATGCTTTGTGGCTCATGTTTCCAGTGTTTTTCACAGTACCATAATGCTTGCACAATCCCCAGTGCAACAGTCCTGCCACATTATTATGCCTTTCAGTATACAGTCCTCCAGCCATTAGTGTCACAACCAGCAACAAGGTATGCAACTGTTTCCAGTTTGGTTTTACAAAACCAATATCGGTCTGTTTCTCTCACATGTTCAACACACTTTGCAAACCAGTGTGTATGTAGCCTACTATCTTAGGCTGCCAATATTAACTTTTTATCTCTTGGTTTGAATTTGCCTCTCCTTAACCATTCCTGCCTTTGTTCCTGATCAACATGAGGTTCTTCCAGAAGTTTTCTATACTTGCAACTGTATGCTTTTTCCACATTTCTTGCCTTTTCATCTGGTCCTTCGCCTTATGTTTTTTCTTTTGTTTTTTTTGGCACATTCAGTTGCCTAATTTTTATCTACTTCTGGTTTGATTTCCATTCCTGCTTGGTGCAGATATGCTTCTGCTAAATTAAGCAAAGAAGTCATCATAGATTTATTCTGCTCATGTTTCAAAACTTTCACTACATTTGGGTCTTGTGAGGTCAGCAGATGTGTAGAGTCCCATGATTGCAGATCTGTACATGTAATCGATTTTAAGGAGGCCCATCCCTCTTTCAGAATGGGGAATATATAATCTTGGTATACACTAACTTTTTATAAATCATTTGTTGAGCATGAAGCATCCTACTTGTTTTCCTATCTAATCTACCTATACATTTTGGGGCCAGTCCATCACTCCAAAACTGTAAGTTAGGACAGGAAGAGCAAATTGGTTTATAGCTTGGATTTTGTCCCTAGATGTCAACATCGTTTTCAGGATTAATTCACGTCTTCTGAAGTATTCCTTACTAAGTTTTATTCACATTTGTTCATGTTTTATTGTTGATCCTTCATCAATTCCCAGATATTTACACACTCCCTCTTGCTCCACTTCTTTTATATATCATATTCTTATCCCAAACTGTTTTCCTGGTGCTGCAGTTTTCACACTTATCAAGACCAAATGACATACTTGCATCATCTGAAAAACTTTTGACAACCTGCAGTTGTGCTTTCAGTTCCTCATCTGATGAGCTATACAGTTTTAAGTGATCAACAGAGAAGATGAAAAGTCCTTACACTTTGTTGTTTTTTTTAAGAGCCAAATTGTAACAGCTTAATGGATTAATGGCAAGGCAGAATAGCAGTGGTGACAGTCACCCTGGAATATCCCCCTTTGAATTTTTATCCCTGGGATAAGAATCTGTCCTGTATCATGGCTTCATTGCAGAGTGGTCTGCCACTGCTTCATGGTCACTAATGTAGTTGATCAGTGTAGGGTGTATCTTATACATTTTTAAGCACTCTTCTATCCATGAATGTGGGATACTATTAAATACTTTTTTATAGTCAGTCCATGCCATACTTAAATTCTTCCCCTTTTTATAGTTCTCCAGTATGACGTTATTTAACAAAAATGATCCTTTGTTCCATACAACTTTCTTTTATTGCCCTTTTGTTCTGCTGCCATAATTGAGTTTTCTTCTAAATGACTATAAACTCTGTCAGCATAAATTCCCATGTAGAGTTTATACGTTGTTGGAAGGCAAGTTATTGGTCTATAATTTTTAGGGTAACTTGCAGGTTCACTCTTTCTTTTATGTAGGTGCATTGCTTTGCCTGTTGTTAACCAGGTTGGTTGTTCGCGGTGTGCATATAAATAGTTCTTACTCATGGCTAAATCTTCATGCAAAGATGTTAATACGTTTAACCAAAAGTTAGGTACTGCATCTTGGCCTGGGGTTTTCCAATTAGAGGCTTTTCTTAACTTTCATTCTCTGGTTGTTACTGTACCTTTAAACGTCTTAGTCTTTCTTTAACTTCTAAACATTTAGCATCTTTGTTTCAAAGGATCTTCATAGATACTTCTCCAAAATGTATCTATTTCCTCTTTTTTTGGCGGTCTTTCGGTTCCTTTTAGCTTGCTTCCCAATTCTCTATAAAACTTTTGTGGGTCATCATTGAATTGCTTATTTTGTACTTTTCCTTTATATTTATCTGGCATCTTCTAAGTTTTTCCGCCTGTGCTGAAGTTTTTATTTTATTTGCAATAGTACATAATAGAGCCTGGTCTATTCTAATACTGCACATTGCTTTTATCACATCTATCTATCTTAGTATTTTTATTGATCTATTTCCTCTTCTATAGTCTTCTAACAGGGACACTTCTTGTCTTAATTGCTATATAGTTTTCTCCATTTGGTACTTCCATGATGGTATTCGATTTCTCCCCTTCCTTTCCCTCGCTACCCTGTGTTCTTGTGGTAGAACTGTATCCGTCAATTAATATATCCTGTTTACTTCTGTTATATCGCATGGATCTATATGGACAGTACTAATTACTGCATTCATTTGTTTTATCAAACTTCTGACTTTTTGGGTTTTATTGACCTTCTGCAGTCTATTTCTCTCATTGATCTTATGTCTATCCATGTCTACTAAATCAAGCAACTCTTCTCTTAGCTCATTTTCTTCCAAACTGAGGGCACATCCCTTGTTTCCCATTTCCTGCGGGCGTTCTATAGAAAGTTGTGTAGCATCATTCTGTGGCACCATATTAAATCTTTTTTTTTTTTTCCATGTCCATATTTCTTCTTCAGATGTCTCCTGATCTTCCTGTTTCTCCTTACTTTGGGGACTCACTCCATCATGCTGTGATGTAATGTGTGTTAGACCTACACCAAAGCCTTCACTTCATAGGCACTCCATAACTTCAACTTCTATTTTTTTAACTTCTGCTTTACCAATCTTCTTTTCTACGTTCCATCTTTGTAATATGTTTTTTATTGTGAAATTTTCCATATTCAGATGCCTTTGCCTGTATTTCTCTCCAAATAGCTTTGGGGCTGCCTTATTTGTAATGATTATTTGGCTTTCTCCTTTGCATAAATATTGCACCATATCAAATCTTTCTTTCCCATGTCCATATTTCTTTTTTATACTTTTCAAATATCTCTAGGTTTTGTTTATATTTTCGCACTTCCTCAGATGCTTCTTTTTCCAAACAGATCAAAGTTTCTTGATCTATGTTCTGTTTTTGACAAATCTGTTTGTATTAATGAATGCAAATTTTCTTTTGGAGCTTCTGGCAGTTTTTCTTGTAGAAGTATTTTTCTTTCCTGTAATTTCTCTCAATTGTTTTATATGACTTGTGTATGGAAATTCTGGGTGTTTTGCATAATAGTAACAATACATAATTTCTTATCTTCAATAGTCCAAGGGTGATGTGCAGAGCTGTAGTAACTACAGAGGGATTGAACTGATCAGTCACAGCATGAAGTTATGGGAAAGAGTAGTGAAAGCTAGATTAAGAAGGGAGGTGATGATTAGTGATCAGCAGTATGGTTTCATGTCAGGAAAGATCACTACAGATGCGATGTTTGCTCTGAGAGTGTTGATGGAGAAGTACAGAGAAGACCAGAAGGAGTTGCATTGTGTCTTTGTGGACTTAGAGAAAGCATATGACAGGGTGCAGGGTGCCTAGAAAGGAGTTGTGGTATTGTATGAGGAAGTCAGGAGTGTCGGAGAAGTATGTAAGAGTGGTACAGGATATGTACGAGGGTAGTGTGACCGTGGTCAGGTCTGTGGTGGGAGTGATGGATGCGTTTAAGGTGGAGATGGGATTACATCAAGGATCGTCTCTGAGCCCTCTCTTATTTGCAATGGTGATGGACAAGTTGACAGACGAGATCAGACAGGAGTCCCTGTGGACTATGATGTTTGCAGATGACATTGTGATCTGTAGTGAGAGTAGGTAACAGGTGGAGGTGACCCTGGAGAGGTGAAGATATACTCTAGAGAGAAGAGGAATGAAGGTCAGCAGGACTAAGAATATGTGTGTGTGTGTGTGTGTGTGTGTGTGTGTGTGTGTGTGTGTGTGTGTGTGTGTGTGTGTGTGTGAATGAGAGGGAGGAATGGGGAGGATGCAGGGAGCAGAGGTGGCGAAGGTGGATGAGTTTAAATACTTGGGATCAACAGTTCAGAGTAATGGTGAGTGTGGAAGAGAGGGGAAGAGAGTACAGGCAGGATGGAGTGGGTGGAGAAGTGTCAGGAGTGATTTGTGACAGACGAGTACCAGTAAGTGTGAAAGGGAAGGTCTACAAGAGGGTAGCGAGACCAGCTATGTTATATGGGTTGGAGACAGTGGCATTGACAAAAAGGCAGGAGTCAGAGCTGGACATGGCAGAGTTAGATGTTAAGATTTGCACTGGGTGTGACAAGGGTGGACAGGATTAGGAATAAGTATATTAGAGGGTCAACTCGGGTTGGAAGGTTTGGAGACAGACAGAGAGGCAAGATTATGTTGGTTTGGACATGTGCTGAGGAGGGATGCAGTGTGTGTTGGAAAAAGAAGCTAAGGATGAAGCTGCCAGGTAACAGGAAAAGAGGAAAGCCTAAGATAAGGTATATGGATGTGGTGACAGAGGACATGCAGGTGGGTTGGTGTGACAGAGCAAGATGCGGAGGACAGGAAGAAATGGAAACAGATGATTCGCTGTGGTGACCCCTAACGGGTGCAGCCAAAAGAAGAATAGTCCACTATCAGTTTTTGTGATATTTGTGGACTGCTACTTCTACAGCAAGGGGGGCCATCCACCCCCTGGGCCTGGCCTGGCCCCATTGTGGGAATGTTTCTGTATTGTGAGGATTTTACACTAATTTTTTCCAGTCCTGGCACCAGTGCACCTTCCAAGTTTTGGGAACTTTTTATTCTGAGTCTTGTGCACCCAGCTATCTCTCAGTTTTTGACTTCTGTCCATGATGTATGCTATATAAATAGTCTATATATCAGTGTCGCCTTGCTGAGATTTTGTGAAAACAAGGTCCACCTTGCGACGGTACTCACCAAGACTTGAGGATGAATTCAATTTCAGCACTACTACTCTCCTTTGCTTACTGATTTTTCACCTTTCCATTCAGACCCCCATTATTGTCCTCTTTGGCAAAGGCGATATCCCTACAGATTACCATATTAATAACGTAAGCTGTAAATCAGTGGTGAAAGATTTGGGCACACAGGTTGACGGTAGCCTTACTTTAGATCATCATGTCTCCATTGTGGTAAGAAAGGCCTTCTACGTTGCACACCTCAAGCAAGGGCACCTCTTCCTGAACAAAAGAGGTTATAACCCCCCTGTACTCTTCCCTCATCAGGCCAATAGTGTACAATGCTGCCTTTGGTATGTACCTAAACAGGCACCTGCAGCAACTGGAAAGACCTCAAAAGTTCCTCACAAAGCAAAATTAGGTTCTTCAGCACATGTCTTGCGTGGACAGACTGAAATCACTGTCACTATACTCTGGACCATATAGACTACTCAGAGACGACCTGTGCCTTGTATACAGAGCAAACTCTGATCCTGCCATAATGTAAATGCTGCACATTCATAAATCAAATGGTACACTATTCACTCGCTCTAGGGACTTTAACCTAGCATATGACATCAACAGTACTTATTGCAGAGACCGATATATCTTCCAGAGGTGCCTGTCCTCTGGAATAAACTTCAAATACAGGTTAAACAGAGCCCTCCATTAACACTTTTTAAGCGTAACTTGGACAGTTGGATGGGAAACCATAAATTCACCCCAAGGTTTCACCCGTGTCCCTCTTGGATAGGGGTAGTCAGTGCTGATTTGGTTCTGCTTTATAACATAGACCGTACTGCTAGACCATTAAGGGAGCAAGAGTTGAACTTGGCTAGGTGTGTAAGAGCCTTAAGGCGTTGGCTTAGTAACCTCCTATGAACTAAAACTAAATGCCAAGAAATGCATAATAGTATCTTTTGGTAAGTCATCCACCCATGGTAATTATCACATTGACAATACACCCCAAAGAGCTGACCTAGTAGTCAGGGACTTGGAGACACATATAGACACTAATCTAGCCTTTGACCATGTGTTTACAGTAGTGAGGAAATTATTCTATGTTGTTCCACTTGTAAAAAAAAGTATTAACACACAGATCCAAAGAAGTCATTATTACATTGTATTCAGCATTCATCAGACCTATCATTTTTTGGTTGTTTTAAAACGAACATCTTTATTAAATTATGTATGACATAGCCCATGTATTTATGTAAACGACAAACAATAGCGATACAATCTCAGTTGCAAACGTTATACATTCCAAACTGTGAACTGATCGAAGGAAGAACACTGAGGAAACTCGGAGCTATAATATATAACATTAAGTATCCTGTTTTGTTTATTTTGTTCTTTATTTCTTTCTTATTTATAGCACTTTGTGTACTGTGTATTTTTCTAGCTAGTTTCACTGTGTGTGAGGTATTAACTGGAAATTGTCCACTTTTAAGCATCTGTTGAGTTGTTTGTTTCTGATAACTTGTAGCAGTTTAAACTCCTTTTTTCTAGAGGATCCTTTAGCTGTTTAAAACTTTCATTTAAAGGCTCACTGCTGCTTTTCAGCTGTGAGAAACATTTCTGCAGTTTGTTCTAAGTAGTGGGGATATTTGTAGCATTCCCATATTCAGGCTTGTATTTGGGCCTAGTGTTTGTGGAGGCTGTGTGTCTGAGCACATATTCAGGGACTTCTTGGTTTAGCCAAAGCCATCAGGCATTTCAGTGAGAGAGAATTGTTTGAGGTCATTGGCTGACTGAGGTCACCTGGACTACATCTTAGAGTAAGCACCTCATTGGTTCTTTTGAGATTTCTTTCTTAAAAGCTGTCTCAGGTTTCAACTTTCTGTTACCTAAGAAATTCACTTGTGAGTGTTCTGCCATTTCACACTGAACTGATCAAAGGAAGGACACTGAGGAAACTCGGAGCTATAATATATAACAATAAGTATCCTATTTTTTGTTTATTTTGTTCTTTATTTCTTTGTTATTTATACCACTTTGTGTACTGTGCATTTTTCTAGATAGTTTCACTGTGTGTGATGTATTAACTGGAAATTGTACACTTTTATTAAGCATCTCTTGGGTTGTTTGTTTCTGATAACATGTTGCAGTTAAACTCTTTTTTTCTAGAGGCTCCTTTAGCTGTTTAAAACTTTCATTTAAAGGCTCACTGCTGCTTTTCAGCTGTGAGAATCACTTCTGCAGTTTATTACCTTACCTCCCTGTTGGTATAGTGTTTTTATAGTTGGTGGCTTTGCAGTTGCCCGCCCCTAGTGTAAATTTGATCTGGGACCCTCCTCCCAGTCTAGTGTCATTACCTCATTCTACCCAGTACAGGGAAAACATTTGAGAAGGCCAATCAGCTTAGTTTCCGCTACTCCTTTCTCTCTTTCCTTTCTCTCTTTCCACTTAAAATTTTTTTTCTTTATCTGCTTTTGCTGTATTTGTGTTTCTTCCTACTTTATTTTGCTTTTGCGTCATCTTAAAAGTACTCAGTTGTATTTATTACTGCTTGGTGTAACTCATTCTAAGCCTTTTAGTTTAAGCACTTGGGCTTCAGACCAGTTGTTTTACATTAAGAATGTTTGTGGTCTGCACTGTAGTGGCAGAACAGGTAGCTTACATCCTTCTAAGTTGGGAACTGCTGATGGAGGGCTCAGTGTCTGTTATTCTAAAAGTGTATTAATTCTGGTTTAAGCACTTGGGCTTCAGGCCAGTTATTTTACATTAAGAGGGTTTGTGGTCTGCACTCTTGTGTGAGGAGAGGCTGGACTCTGCCCTTCTGAGCTGGGAATTTCTGGTTAAAGGCTTATAGTGCCTGCATATTTGAACTGCTTCTTACTGAAATTGGTACACCTTATTTGCTGTAGCATAGACTAGATCCAGGCCTGCTGAATCTAGCTTTGTTTGTATAAGTTGAGCACTAATCCAGGCATTCTTTAAAGTATTCAATTGTATTTATTACTGCTTGGTAGTAACTTGATTAAAGTGTAGCTATCATTTTAAGTCTTTTGGATTAAGCACTTGGGCTTCAGACCAGTTGTTTTACATTAGGAAGGTTTGTGGCCTGCACTGTTGTGGCAGGACAGGTAGCTTACATCCTTCTAAGTTAGGAACTGCTGATAGAGGGCTCAGTGTCTGTTATTCTAAAAGTGTATTAGTTCTGGCTTAAGCACTTGGGCTTCAGGCCAGTTATTTTACATTAAGAAGGTTTGTGGTCTGCACTCTTGAGGGAGGAGAGGCTGGACTCTGCCCTTCTGAGCTGGGAATTTCTGGTTTAAAGGCTTATAGTGTCTGTATATTTGAACTGTTTCTTACTGAAATTGGTACACCTTGTTTGATGTAGCATAGACTAGATCCAGGCCTGCTTGAATCTAGCTTTGTTTGTATGCTTGTTTGCTTGTTATTTCCCTGAAACGCTAATTCCACCTAAAACGCGGCTTTTAAGCGCTTCTGTGGATCCCTAGTGATATCTACATTGCTTACTGTACTTATTTCCTTGTTTCACTTGAAAGAAAGTTACTGTTTGTCATTTTTGCATTTAAGTTACCTGTAACACATTGCATTTAAGTTACCTGGCACTTGCTCACTAAAGTAATTATATAAGTCAGCACTAAAAAATTAAAAGCACTACACCCTCACAAACTCCCCTTGAGTACCTTGTTCCCCATTGGCCCTTTTTTTTCAGTTATAAAGGAATTCCCAATACTATTCTAGCATGTCCAAAGGTCAGTTGTCAATCTTCTCTCCAGTCCAGCTGGTGAATCTGGGAATCTTGAGGCAATGTTACAACTGCCTCATGTACACAGACAACCCTCTCCTCCTCCCAACAAATTCCAGCACATGAGAGATGCAACCATATAGCCAAACTGGAGGCTAAGCTCTCTCAACTCAGTACTGGCGTAACCAGTCAGGAGGAGAAGGAAACCACACTCACTACAATTCCAGTCTCACATAGACCTACCACGCCAGCAAACCAAACACATAAACACACAAAAACATACTCGGAGGCTCTAAATAAAAATCTGCCTAAGCAGCGGAGACCTCCAATGCAGACACCCAAGCAACCACTACCTCAAAACAAAACACGTGCAACACATAGCTCACAAAGCCAGTGTGCTGAACAGTCACAGCTCTTAAGGCTAAACAACACACCTGATGCACTTGTAATAAGTGACTCTATCGTCAGGCGCACTGACGTCCCGCTCACCAGGCTGAACAAGGAGAAGGTCACGGTGAGCTGCCTGTTGGGCGCTAGGATCCGCCACATAACACAAGCACTCGGGTCACTCCAAGGCAAGTACAAATATGACTCAGTCATTGTCCATGCTGGTGTGAATGAACTGAGACGTACCTCCCTGGACTACATGAAAAGAGACATAGGAAGGAGCTCTCTGAGCATGTAGCCCAGGCCGGTATGACCCTGACCTTGAGTAGCATCTTACCCTCACCAAGAATGATGCCACAATATGAAGACAAGATGATCAATTTCAACAATTAGCTAAGTATTGGTGTCATTCAAAGGGGATCCAATGCCTGTCAGCCTGGGATGACATGCTCGACAAGCCACGATGCTTCGCTAGGGACGGCTTGCACCTGTCACCCCTGGGCTTTCTGATATTGGCAAAGGCTCTTGCTACCCCCATAGTGCCTTTTTTAGGCAAGGCTCAAAAGACAAACCCACCTCCATAGGTATCACAAGGGTTAAGAAACTGAGTAATGCTACTCAATTCCAAAAGTCTAAACCTCAAGATGCACGCACTCAAAACTCTCCTTAGCATGGAGAACATCGATATCTGTGCAGTAACAGAAACCTGGTTCAAGGCTCCCGAGAGCACCCCAGCACTACCAGGTTATACCTCATACCATGCTTTTCTGCCCCAAAACTTGGACCGAACCACAAAAGGAGGGGGAGTATCAATATTCGTCAAAGATACCCACACCTCCAGGTTGGTGGCACAGCACTAAGCATCAGAGACTATCCATGTGCAACTAACAGTGGGTAAAACTGCCTTCCAGTTTATAGCCTGCTACAGACCACCCTCCCAAACCCAGGAACCCCACTTGGCCTTCCTGAGAACACTGGAAAATATGAAGGTCTCTCCAAACACCATTATATTGGGTGACTTCAACTACCCAAACATAGACTGGGAGCATTACTCTAGCTCCAACACCCTAGCCCAAAGGTTCCTAGAATTTATAAACTCAAATGCTATGGAACAACTTGTTACCACTCCCACAAGAGGGGAAAACATACTGGACCTGATAATCACCAACATGGGGACTCTGCTCCAAACCAGAAGTGTATCCCTCACTGGTAAGATCAGACCATAAACTAATCTCACTGGATATTCACATCCCAACCCCACCCCCTGACCAGAAAATCACAGTGAAAGACTTCTCTAAAGCAAATTTCACACTCAAAACCGAGTTGTAATCCTTCAAAGCCCCTGGGCCTGTGGAAAATACTGCCCAGACCACAGAATCCTTTATAAACGCATTCTATGAACACCTTCAGGAATGCATGGATCATGCAATCCCAAATAAAACCAAGACCCAATCCTCCAAAGGCAGACGTCCTGTCTGGTGGACCCCAGCCATAAACAAACTATACAATAGAAGGAGGAAGCTACTACCTGATAGAGCAAAATCCCAAAAAGGGAAGGCATCTCTCATCAGTATTATCAAAAAACTATGGGCACTCATAAAATCGTCTAAGGCCAGCTTCGAGAGAAAAATTGCACAGGACACTAAGGATAATCACAAGGCTTTCTTTAGTTATGTTAGGAACCTGGGTGGGAATTCCCAGATATGCTCAGAATTGGTCCAAAATGACAAAAAATACACCGAACCCACAGACATTGCCAACATCCTAGCTGACAGGTTCAGCGCAAACCCCCCCCCCCACCACCACCACCACCAAAAGGGCAAATATCTATCCAAGCAAAGTGCTGCCCCCCTGACATCTCAGATGCTCAGGTAAGAGCCGCCCTCTCCAAAGCAAAAAACACAGCATCAATGGGACCAGACGGTGTCCCAGGCTGCGTCCTACATGAACTCCAAGAAGAGCTAAACCCAAACCTAAAACTACTGTTCAATCTCAGCCTTACTACAGGACATGTACCCAAAGAGTGGCGTACAGCAACAGTGGTCCCTCTCCACAAAGGTGGTGCCTCAACGGATCCTGGAAACTATCGCCCCATAAGCCTGACTAGCTTGGTCTGCAAAGCTATGGAAAGGATCATCATGGACCTCATAAATAAAGATATTGGGGTCGTACAGATACTGGATCCTACCCAGTTCGGCTTTGTTAAGGGCAGATCCTGCCTCTTAAACTTGGTTGATTTCTTTGAAACGGTCACCAAGGCCATTGACGAGGGGAAGGTGGTCCACACAGCCTACCTGGACCTCGCAAAAGCCTTCGATACAATACCCCACTCTGGCATTATAGATAAGCCCACCAGCTTAAATATAAACCCCTATGTCACTAGATGGGTTGCAAACTGGCTCAAGGACAGAACCCACATGGTTAGAATTGCTGGAGCCATGTCAGACTCCAAACCAGTTACAAGTGGCGTCCCACAAGGCTCAGTCCTGGGACCTCTCTTGTTCGGTATATATTTCTCGGAGGTACAGGCAAACACGGAAGGACTGTGGCTGACCAAGTTCGCAGATGACTGCAAACTGGGTGCCATAATAGACTCTCCAGCCGACACAAGCATCCTCCAAAAGGGCCTCATAGAAACAGACAACTGGTGCCAGAGCCATGGCCTCAAGCTAAATGCCAAAAATGTATAGTCATCCCCTTTGGCAAAAACAAAGTGCCCACAAATTACCACATAGGTGGTAATCCATTAAGTACAGAAGAAGTAATTAGGGACCTGGGGACCCAAGTTGATAGCAATCTCTCATTTGATAACCACGTGGCCAAAGTGGTTAGAAAAACATTTTATATAGCCCACCTAATCATGAAGGGATTCACATCTAGATCAGGGGAGGTCATCGTGCCTCTTTACTCATCCCTCATCAGGCCCATAATTGAGTACAATGCCCCTTTTGGGATGTACCTTACCAGACACCTGCAGCAACTGGAAAGACCCCAAAAGTACCTCACCAAGAGGATCAAAGGGCTCAAACAGATGCCATATGCTGCCCGGTTAAAGAAACTCCAGCTCTACTCAGTGGCGTACCGCCTGCTCATAGGCGTTCTGTGCCTGACATATAAAGCCATGTCCAACCCGGAATTAATGGACCTGCTGCACCTCAGAAAATCCAAATCCCATCGAGCTATGCTCTCGAGAGAGTTGAACCTCAGCACTGAAATAAATAGGACATGCTGGAGAGACAGATTCATAACCCAGAGGCTCCCTTCACTCTGGAATAAAATCCCAGTCCAGGTTAGGCAGAGTCCCTCATTGACTCTTTTCAAGAGGAATCTTGATGAGTGGATGGGAGATCGTAGGTTTACCCCGGGTATCACTTCTGTGTCACTATTAGAGGCACAGTATACTAACCTCGAAAAAGGGCATAGCAAAATTAATTTAAAATGGGTGGCGAAAGCCAAGCACACTCTGGCTAGGCTTATAAATGCCCTAGGGCAGATAGCCTATTATGAACCTATGAACAACTGTCGCTGCAAGCATTGTACATCACTTTTAACATATCCAGTCATTGTTAGTTAACCATTGCATAGCTCATTCAAATCCTGCCTTCTTTTATCATCTTTCTTCCTCTGCATGTATTGATCCCATAGTTTCCATTTTTCCTATGTAATTTGCGCCTACCTGTTTCTAGACATCTCAGTTCCAGTTGTTTTTAACACGTTGTTTTTAGACTTGGATTTCCATTTTATGGTAATTGCTTTTTTGGCAGCCATCATAATTAGACTCAGCAAGGCCTTACTATGTCTAGGCAAGTCTGATTTTGTGTTACAGCTAAAAAAATCATTTCCCTAGTCACTCCAGCTTGCTCACCCTACATGTCTGACAGAGAAGTCTGCTGAGAATCTTTTAAGTCTGCTAACTCATTGCGCTCCAGAAAATATGTCCCCAGTTACCTCTTTCTGCCCCATCACGCCTCCAGCATTTGCTGTCTAATTGAGGAAAAATTTGTTGAAGTCTGGTTGGGGGTAATACCTATGTAAGCACTTTCAGGCAAAGATTCAAAATCTTCTAGGTTTTGTTGCATATTTGGGAGACATACATATATATACCCCCATTGTTTCTTTGTCCTTCCTAACCTCCTCTGATTGATTCTTGTAGTTATCATGCAGTATTTCATATGCTTTACTATTTATTCCTTTCTTAATGGCAACTTCTGTTATAGATTCTACTAAAAACTCTACCAGTGCTGGTCTTTCATTTAGGATCCCCTCCATTTCTTTTTGTTTGCCTATACTCTGATGTAAATTCTTAATATGGAAGGCATTCTTTAGACTTTAGTCCACATCATTTCTTGACATCTTCCCATTCTGTTTATTACCTTTCCCTTTCTAGTTATTTGCTCCCAGTACCTTGGTTCCTTTGCCAGTTTCTCTACTATATTCCCACCCCCTCTTGCCTATTATCCGTATGCCTAATTGCAGTTATCCCTATCTGCTGAATCTCCTTTCTCCATTACAATGTTGGATTAGTTCTTAGAGGACCTTCTGCTAATTTTTGAATGTAATATTCTGTATGATTTATTGCTGTTACAGGTTTTCATCCAAAATCTCAATCTCTCCCTATTACTTGAGCCCCCCCCCCCCCCATTTCATTCTTTCCACTTTGAATTGTAGTTTTCTGCTTCTGCTGTGTGTTGGAGCCTTAACTGTGTTACTCTGAAATACCTCTTCAAATCAGGTAATCGCAATCCGCCCTGTTCTAATGGAAGAATAAACTTATCCTACTTGACTCTTGCTGTCTTCACCTCCAAGATAAAATCCTTCGGCGCTTTATTAATTGCTATCCACACTTTTCTCTGTGTGATTAAAAATGCCTGGCCAGTGTATAAAACTAAAGGGGCTAAAAATATTTTAACTGCTTGCGTCTTGCTATTAATGTCCGTATAACACAGCTTCCATTTTCTCAGTTTTTGAATGATCTTTTGTTTAGTCTCTTCCCACATATCCTTAGCCGCCACTACCATTTTTAATCCATGCTCCTAAATACTTCATTTTATCATGTCCTCATAAATATGGATATTGCTGAACCAATTTGTATGTGGGTACATAAAACAAAAGCAATAGTGGTAAATTTGCTTCATTAATTTTGTATCCCAAAAAATGTTTGAAAATGTTTCATTATGATGATCTTCATGTTTCACTTGTGCAGTCATTACATTTGGGAATCTGCTGGCAGGTTGCCCTCAGTCGGCCTGATTAACAAAGCCTTGGGTCCTGCGTCGGTTGCTGTCTCTTCTTCCATGATGTCAGGCCGTCAGGGGTATAAAACATGCATCCGACGCCATTACATCAGTCTTTCTTGCCGTGCGGTGCCTGAAGCAGAAACCGTTCTGCCGACTCCTGAAATTTTCATTTTCGAGTTTCAGAACCGAATTACTTAAATTTAAAGCTAAGTACCCCGTTGGGGAAACTTTTTCTTGCTCCTTACCGATGTCAGTAAAAGTTAATAATTGCATTACTTGTGGAAAGCAAATACCTCACAAAGATTTTCATTCGTACTGTATTCCTTGCCTAGGCCCTGACCACGACGTACCTTGCTGTTGGTTTTGTGCTTTATTTAATCAGCGCACTATCCATCATTGGTACATTTGCTTCTAAAGATTTTGGTTCTCCTTTTAATTATCCAGAAATGTCGTTGGTTAACCATCCGACTACCGGGATTCCGAAAAAACGCAAAGATATAAAGACAGGCCGCCGAGGTCCAAAACTGCTGATGACGCTTCTCCTAAGCCAGTTCGCCGGTACTCAGTGAGGTGCTTTCGCAGCCCCTGATACCCGCTACTTCTGATTCGCAGGCCTCTACTGAGACCCATTCTGAGTCCGGGATGCCGTGAGAGGCTTCACCTATGGAACCCGCGGATGTCTCTACCTTGGATGGGTCCGGAGCCACTGTGCAGGCACTGGCTTCTGAGAGTGTATTCAGGCCTACAGACTTGCATATTAAATTGACTCCACCTTCATTACTAAGGCCTAAATCTCGACCTAGGTTTAAAAAAAATGACGCCCAGGCCACATGTACAGGCCCCATATGCCTAAAAAACAAATGATCAAAATGGCTGAAGATCTAATTACTCTAATCAGGGGTAGTCACACCCCACCCCCCCACCCCCAGAGGCCTAGGGCTGAGCTTGGCTATGAATCTTCTGATCAGGTTTCTGTTTCTTCTGATGAACTGGATTTGTCCATACCTACTTATGAGGATTCTGATGCAGAGGATTCCCCTCCTGAGGATTTTTCTTTTGGGGAAACTTTACATACCTTAAGGGAGCATTTTCACTGGGAAAGTCAGGAATTTTCTGATTCAAAAAAGAGGCTTAGGGATTTCCTTCTACCTCAGCATAGGCCCTTGGCTATACCTCCTGTACTAGACATTGTTGATGTGTTTTCGGACTCCAGTATGGCCCCTGATTCCCTGCCTCTGGCTCTTAGTAAACCTGACAGAGATACTACAGGGTTCTTGAGTCCCACAAGATGTTCATCGTGTTACCCTGCTGCAGTCATCACACTTGGGTTATCCTGTCGAAAGGGGGTCCCACAGTCGGCCGGAATTCCAAAGTCTTGGTCCGGTGTCGGTTGCTGTCGCTTCTTCCCTGACGTCAGTGCGCCAGGGGTATATATAATGCAACCGATGCCATTTTCTTCAGTCTTTCTTGCCGCACGGTGCCCGAAGCAGAAGCAGTTCGCAAGTGCCGGTCGGCCGACTCCTGAGATTTTCGAATTCGAATTTCAGACCGAAGTCTTCTATAAAGCTAAGTACCCCATTGGGGAAACTTTTCTTGCCTCAGACCGATGTCAGAAAAAGTTAACAATTGTATTTCTTGTGGGAAGCAAATACCTCATAAGGATTTTCATTCTTATTGCATACCTTGCCTAGGCCCAGACCACGACGTCACTAGTTGTCGTTTTTGTGCTAGGTTTAATAAGCGTACTATAAAAAGACGCTTTGATTTTGCACAACACTACGATAGAAAATTTAACTACACTATGCCGTCGGAGCAACAGACTACCGGCGTGCACAAAAAACGCAAGGATAAGGACAGGCAGCCCAGGCCTAAGGCAGATTCCGAGGCCCCGGCTGGTCCGGACTCCGGTTCTCCGGTCTTCAGTGAGGCTCCGACACAGCCCCTGACTACCGCAGATCTGGAACCCGAGACCTCTTCGGAACTTTTGGCGGAATGTGCCAGGCCCACGCAGCCTTTTTGTTCAGGCCCTACCAACATTGCTGAAAAAGATGTCGGTGCTGCAGAGACACCTTCGGTTTCTGAAGGCATTTTCAGACCGGCGACGCTCGCCATTAAAATGTATCCTAAGACGAAGACTCCTATTAAACCTAAAAGGACTGCACTTAAGGCCCCATGCCTAAGAAACAGATGCTCAAAATGGCTGAAGATTTGATTTCTTTAATCAGGGGTTCCCAGCCCCCTCCTGACAAAAGGCCTAGACAAGAGGAAGATTATGCATCCTCTGAACAAGTGTCCATTTCCTCAGACTCCTCTGAGGACCAAGATTACTCCTCCTCCCCATATGAAGATTCTGATGCTGAGGATTCCATACCCTCAGCTTCTCCTCCTGAAGACTATTCTTTTGGGGAAACTTTACACACTGAGGGAACATTTTCTCTGGGAAGGTCAGGACTACTCTGACTCTAAGAAAAGGCTCAGAGAGTTTCTTTTACTCCCCCAGCACAGACCACTTGCCATCCCACCAGTTTTAGACATTGTGGATGATGTTTACTTAGAATCCAGTTTGAACCCAGACTCTATTCCTCCTGCTCCGGCCAAACCTGACAGATACTACAGAGTGCCTGATTGCCACAAATTTCTTTATAAAAGCCCTGTTGCTGATCCCAAGACTATCTTCCAGGGTCCCAAAGGGGCTAAGGCTTCTATGGCTAAAAATCCTGTACCCTCTGAAAGGGACTCCAGAGCACTAGACAGGTGGGGGAAAAAGGTTTACACCTCAGCCACACTCGCTATGAGGGCACTAAATTGCCAATTTCACATGCTAAAGTATCAGCAATTTCTTATCTCTCAGTTAAAGCAAAAAATGAGCACTCTCCCTCAACAGTCTGAATTGAAAGAAATGCAGGATCTGTTGCATGCAACTGAACAGGTGGGCAAACATACTTTACAATGTGGGTTTGATTCTTTGGAGGCCTCCTGCAGAGCAGCTGTCACTGGGTCTGTTATACGTAGGCATGCTTGGTTAAAGGAACAAACTCTGCCTGATCATGTTAAAGCAAAGCTTCTAGATGCTCCCTTACAGCAGGATGTTCTTTTTGGAGTTAAAGCAGTAGTAGTCGTAAAGAAAATGGAGGATAAGGCAAAATCTATGCAGACAGTCAAAGATTTCCTACAGCTACAGCCCCCTTGCTTCAGCAGAAACTGGCCAACAAAAAATTGGTCCTTTCCAGCTACTGACAGACCACAGAGGGGTAAATACAGACGTCCAAGAGGCAGAGGGCAACCACAAGCCCAGTACAAACCCCGCCAATGGGGCACTGCAACACAGAAGGGAGGAGAAGATGGGTCCCAAGCTTACTAGAAGGCAAACTCAATGACTTGCACCTCATCTGGCCCAAGCCACTCTCTCTTGGCAGCCCCCGTGGGAGGAAAACTCGTGCTTTTTTCAGACAACTGGCACATTGTCACAAAGGACAAATGGGTCCTAGACATAATTTCACGAGGATACAGATTCCACTTTCACACCTTGCCAATGAAAAGAGGAATGCCAAACCTGCCACAAAATCAATGGGCAGAGGCACAAAAACAAATTTCAACTCTCATGGACATGAGAGACATTCAACTGGTACCTACTCGAGAGCAAGGTCAAGGATTTTACTCAAGACTCTCTAGTGCCCAGAAAGGACAATGCCTGGAGACCAATTCTGGACCTTTCAATTCTAAACACCTTCTTAAAAGTACCCAAATTCAAGATGCTAACACTACAGCAGCTTCTTCCCATGTTGGACAAGGAAGCATGGCTAGTAACGTTGGACCTCAAGGAGGCTTACCTGCATGTCCCTATCAGACAAAGTTGCAGAAGATACCTCCGTTTCATTGCAGGTTCAACCCATTACCAATTCTCTGCACTGCCCTTTGGCTTATCTACTGCGCCCAGAGTCTTCACAAAATGCCTGGCACCAGTAATTGCATACTGCAGACAAAGAGGAATTCAAATATACCCATACCTGGACGATTGCCTCATCCAAGCAGAAAGCAAGGACATTCTCTTACAACATTTGGCTTTTGTAAAATATCTACTAAGTTGCCTGGGGTACACAGTAAACGAAAAGAAGTCAAAACTAATACCCTCACAAAATATGACATTCCTGGGTGCCAGCTTGAATACAACAGCCCAGAAGGCTTATCTGACGCCAGGCAAACTACAACTGACTCAATATTTCAAAAGAATGGCAACAAAGACCCAACTAACTGCAAGAAAAATTCTGCAGGCCTTGGGCTTCATGGCATCTTGCATACTAATAATACCATTTGCAAAGCTGCATATGAGGAAATTACAGTGGTACCTAAAAAGCGTATGGTCTCAACACAGCCACAGCTTGGACACAATGATATCTCTCATTCCCTGCCTACAACAGGAGTTTCTATGGTGGTCATGGGCATGTCACCTCAACAAGGGTCAGCCTTTCACCTTGCCCCCAGCCAGGCAAACTATCACAACAGATGCATCAGACTACGCCTGGGGGGCACACATGGCAGTTCAAGGCGTATGGACTGCAGATCAAAGAAATCTGCACATCAATCAAAAAGAGATGCTAGCTGTACAGAAAGCTCCGACAGCCTTCAAGGATCTATTACATCCAGGACAACTTACAATAAAGACGGACAACACCACCGTAATGTGGTACATAAACAAGGGGGTACTCATTCCTACCCTCTATGTAGGCAAGCAGTGACCTTGTGGAACACAGCTCTGGCTTACCAAGTTCAGTTACAAGCTCAATTCCTGCCAGGAAAGAACACATTGGCAGACGACCTCAGCAGAAACATCATGGATCCCCATGAGTGGAAACTGGACCCACAAGTATTTACAATGATAACTCAAAAATGGGGCTTTCCAGACATAGACCTGTTCACCAGTCCTCAAAACTATCAACTAACAAAATTTTGTACAAGGACACCTCAACATCAAGCTTGGAAAGTGGACGCACTGTCATTCAGTTGGAAAAACCTGACAGTATATGCCTTCCCTCCATTGTCTCTCCTCACAAAGGTTCTGAAAGTCAGAAAGGAGAGACCACGACTGATACTCATAGCCCCAGACTGGCCACGCCAGCACTGGTACCCACTATTGAGGAATATGGCCCAGGGCTCACACAGCTCACACAGCAAAACAATCAGATTCTTCACAGCCAGCTCAAAACCTTAAATCTGGCTGCATGGCAAATCACCTAAGCATCCAGCCAGCTCCTCTTTCCCAAGCAGTTATGGATGTTATTCTGGAAGCTAGGAGGCCAAGCACCAGGAAGGCTTATTCGGACAAATGGAAAAGGTTTTGTGCCTGGAGCCAAGCTAAAGGCCAAGACACAATTCAGCCTCACATGCCTCACATTCTACAGTATTTAACTAAGATGTTGCACAAAGGACTTTCCTTTTCCTCCATTAAAATCCATGCTTCAGCTATTTCAGCCCACTACAACACGGATTCACCCTTATTTTTGCATCCACTTCTAAGGCAGTTCCTCAGAGGGGCAAAAAACATCAGGCCCCCCCAGGAGAGCACCTACACCAACATGGGACCTCAATTTTGTTCTGGAAAAACTTACGCTACCTCCCTTTGAACCAGCTTTCTCCACAGATCTTCAGTTCCTATCATGGAAAACTGCCCTGCTGCTAGCAATAACTTCAGCTAGAAGAGTCTCAGAGCTGCAGGCACTAATGGCAGTGGAACCTTTCCTCATTTTTCATCAAGACAGAGTTTTTCTACGAACTAATCCTTCCTTTATGCCTAAGGTGGTTTCCAGTGTGGCTTTAAATCAAACCATCCACCTACCCACCTTCTTCCCAAATCCACAGAACAAAGGAGAGAGACTCCTGCATTCCTTGGACATTCACAGGCAACTTCGTTACTACTTGGATAAAACTAAGGCTTTCAGAAAGTCTGAGCAGCTCTTTGTATCCTATGGTACAGCTTCACAAGGGAAGGCTATATCAAAACAAACCATTTCCAAATGGATAGGGCATTGCATTTGTTTCTGCTATACCCATCATGGAAAACCAGTTCCTGCTACCATTAGGCCCCACTCTACCAGGGCAACAGCTACATCTACAGCCTTCCTCAGGGGGGTTCCAACGAAGGAGATTTTGGAAGCTGCAAATTGGAGTTCAGTACACACCTTTACCAAACACTATCACTTACCACTTTACTCTAAGACTAGGGCGGGCTTCGCCACTGCAGTTCTGCAGGGCCTTCTAGCCTCCTCTAACCCTCTATGACTCCTCCACCCATCCTTGGCTTTGGGATTCAACCCAAGTGTGATGACTGCAGCAGGGTAACACGATGAACATAGTACAGTTTTGTACCTACCATAAATGTAGATGTTCGAGTGTTCACCCTGCTGCAGTCCAGGTTACCCTCCCTCCATCCCCTCTGATCTAACTGGCTAAATCTCTACATTACCTCCTGATGTATTTGCTTATAGCTGGAGGTATTTTGTGTTTGTGCAAAATTTACTCAATTTGGTACTAATTGCTGACCACCTTTTTGGGGGCACCTGACATCTGGGGCAAGAAAAACTGAAGAAAATGGCGTTGGTTGCATTATATATACCCCTGGCGCACTGATGTCAGGGAAGAAGCAACAGCAACCGACGCTGGACCAAGACTTTGGAATTCCGGCCGACTGCGGGGACCGCCTGACGACAGGATAACCCAAGTGTGATGACTGCAGCAGGGTGAACATTCAAACATCTACATTTATGGTAGGTACAAAACTGTACTTTCCTTTTCAAAAATTCTGTTGCAGATCCAGAAACAATTTCTCATGGGCCCAAGGGCATTAAGTCTTCTACTGCTAAAAATCCTACCCCTTCTGATAGAGACTCCAGGGTGCTGGATAAATGGGGTAAGAAGGTATATACTTCTGCAACCTTGGCAATCAGGGCTTTAAACTGCCAGTTTCATATGTTAAAATATCAACAGCATATTTTTACACTGCTTAAACAGAAAATAATGATGTTTTCTGACTGTGTGGAAAATAAAGATTTACAGGATTTATTGCATTCTGCGGAATAAGTTGGAAAACATACTTAGCAATGTGGTTTTGATACTCTAGAGGCCTCCTGCAGGGCTGCTGTTAACTGGGTCTGTACTTAGAAGGCATGCTTGGCTTAAGGAGCAATCTTTGCCTGATCATGTTAAAACAAAATTGTTGGATGCTCCTTTAAATCAGGACAGTCTGGCAATAAGGCTGAAGTTCTAAAAAAGATGGAAGATGAAGCTAAATGTATGCAAACTGTTAAAGATTTCTTACAAGTGCAACCTCCAAGATTTAGTAGGCACTGGCCTACTAAGAATTGGTCTTTTCCAGCTCCTTCCAGATCCTCTCAAGCCAAACCCAGACACACCAAAAGCACCAGGTTTCAGTCCCAGGGGACTCTCAGAACTAAGCAATGGGGGGGCCTCCACTTCCAAATCTGGAAATAACAAGACAACCCCCTATGTTAAACAGTCTTAAAGACTTCCTTTTAAAATTACCAAGCACTTATCTTTTAGCCGCCCCTTTGGGGGGGAAAGATCGCTCTTCATGCAAAGAACTGGGAACTCATAACCCAGGACAAATGGGTTTTAAATGTAGTGTCCCAGGGATGCAGATTTCATTTCCACACGTTGCCAACACCAAACTGGTGACCAGACCTGCCCCCAAATCAGTGGGCAGAGGTTCAAAAAACAAGTACTTTCCTTAAACATGGGGGCTATTCAGCCAGTCCCAGAAGAGGAAAAGGGACAAGGTTTCTGTTCCAGGCTCTTTATGGTACCCGGAAAAGACAAATCATGGCATCCAATTCTGGACATGTTTACTTTAAACACCTTTCTGGACATTCCAAAATTCAAGATGCTGACTCTTCACCAGTTACTTCCTATGCTAGGCAAAATGCCTGGTAGAAAACTCTAGATTTAAAAGAAGCATACCTGCACATCCCAATCGGGGAATCTTGCAGAAGATACCTACGCTTCAAAGCAGGCTACTTGCATTATCAGTTCTCTGCACTGCCCTTTGGCTTATCTACTGCACCCAGGGTATTCACAAAGTGCCTGGCTCCAGTTATTGCATTTTGCAGGCAAAGAAAGATTCAAATATATCCATACCTGGACGATTGTGTAATTCAGGCAGAAAACCAGGACATACTTCTAAATCATTTGGTGTTTGTAAAAAGGGTTCTAACTTGTCTGGGCTGCACCATAAACAAAAAGAAATCACAACTGGTACCCTCTCAACAGATTACATTCCTGGGTGCAAGCTTGAATGCAACTACCCAGATGGCTTTCCTTACGCCAGAGAAGCAAATTCATTTGGTAACTTACTTCAAACAAGTGGCCACAAAAACCCTGCTATCTGCAAGAAAAAATACTGCAAGCCTTGGGGTTCATGGCCTCCTGCATTCTTCTAATTCCATATGCAAGACTGCATATGAGGAAACTACAGTGGTACTTAAAAAGTCTATGGAGTCAACATTATCACAGCCTGGAAACAATGATTCCTATCATATCTTGCCTATGCCTGGAATTCCTATGGTGGGCAGAGGCCTGCCACCAGAACAAGGGACTGCCATTCACACTACCCCCTGCCGCCCAAACCCTAACTACAGATTCATCAGACTATGCATGGGGGGCTCACCTGGCAGGGAAGTGCATTCAGGGCAAATGGAACCAAAATCAAATGCACCTACATGTCAATCAAAAAGAAATGTTAGCTGTACAGAATGCTCTAACAGTCTTAAAGGACTACATTCTTCCAGGACAACTAATGATAAAGATGGACAACACCACGGTTATGTGGTACATAAACAAGCAGGGGGGTTCACATTCTTACCCCCCCCCCTTGCAGACTAGCCATAGCATTGTGGAACACAGCCTTGAGCTACCAAGTGCACCTACAAGCTCAATTCCTCCCAGGAAAATTGAATACACTGGCAGACTAAGGAGAAATCTCATGGATCCACACAAGTGGAAACTGGAACCACGGATTTTCAACATGTTGACAAGCAAATGGGGGAGGAGCCCAGACATAGATCTATTTGTCTCCCCCCAGAACTACCAGTTGGACAAGTTTTGCACAAGGACTCCCCACAAAAAAGCCTG
Source organism: Protopterus annectens (assembly GCF_019279795.1). Taxonomy (NCBI): domain Eukaryota; kingdom Metazoa; phylum Chordata; order Ceratodontiformes; family Protopteridae; genus Protopterus; species Protopterus annectens. Next base: position 73,682,602 of record NC_056725.1, read on the forward strand.
GAAAGTGGATGCTCTGTCCTTCAGCTGGAAAAGCCCATCAGTCTACGCCTTTCCCCCTCTGCCTCTGCTCTCCAAAGTTCTGCTAAACATCAAACAGGACAAACCAAGAATGATTTTGATTGCTCCAGACTGGCCACACCAATACTGGTACCCACTCCTTCGCAGTGTCACAAATATCTCCATGGCACCTGCCTCAGACCCCTTCTTTGCTGTCTCAGCAGGAGAACCAAATTCTGCACCCACAGCTTCCAACATTGAACCTTGCAGCCTGGCTAATCACTAAAAGTCACCTGTTATCATCCCTCAGCAAACCTGTGCTGGATGTCATCTTGGAGGCGAGAAGGCCTAGTACTAGAAAATCTTATTCCGACAAATGGAAAAGATTCTGTGCCTGGAACCAGTCTTTAGGGATGAGCACTGCAGCACCCAATTTACCTCAGATTTTTCAATGCTTTACAAGGGCCTGTCTTTTTCCTCTATTAAAATCCACACTTCAGCTATTTTGGTTCACTATAACACAGAAGCACCCCTCTTCTCTCATCCCCTGCTTAAGCAGCATCTCAGAGGGGCAAAGAACTTGAGACCACACAGAAGAGCTCCTACCCCTGCCTGGGACCTTAACTTTGTTTTGGAGAAGCTCACTCTATCTCCTTTCGAGCCAGCTGCTACTGCAAACATAAAATTTCTTTATTGGAAAACTATCTTCCTTTTAGCAATCACTTCAACTAGAAGGATGTCTGACTTACAGGCCCTTATGGCAGTGAAGCCTTTCATCATCTTTCATGCAGACAGGATATGTCTGAGGACCAATCCATCCTTCATGCCCAAGGTGGTTTCCAGTGTGGCTCTTAATCAGTCCATTCATTTGCCAACCTTCTTTCCCAATCCACAGAACAAAGGGGAACGGATTCTGTATTCCTTGTATGTGCACAGACAACTTAGATTCTACTTGGACAGGACTAAATCTCAAAGAAAATCTGACCAATTGCTGGTAGCATTTGCTGCAGGGGCAGAGGGGAAGGCTATTTCAAAGCAAACCATTTCTAAATGGATAAGCCATTGCATTCATTTCTGTCTGTAAGCACCATGGAAAAGCTATCCCCCAGGGGATCAGATCTCACTCCACCAGGGCTGCATCTACTTCTGCAGCCTTTCTCAGAGGTGTTCCTACCAGGGATATTCTAGAAGCTGCTACCTGGAGATCTGTACATACTTTCACCAAGCATTATCATTTACCAATTTTCTCTAAATCCAGAGCTGGTTTTGCCACTGCTGTCTTGCAGGGCCTTATAGCTGGCCCTAATGCTGTATAAACATCACCATCTAACCATAGCTTTGGGAATCTACCCAGATGTAATGACTGCAGCAGTGAAACACGAAGAAGATAGTATAGTTGTGTACACTTACCATAAATGTAGATGTTCGAGTGTATTCACTGCTGTAGTCCTGGTTACCCTCCCTCCAGCCCCCTACTTTTCTCTGGCTATACCTCTACTTTATTTTACTATGCTGAAAAGCCTTTTTGGTGTATTTGCTTTTGGTTGGAGGTATATATTTTTGTGTTTTTTAATTTTATTGGCTCCCCATTAAGGGGGCATCTGACATCTGGGCAAGAAAAACTGATGTAATGGCATCTGATGCATGTTTTATACCTCTAACGTCATGGAAGTAGGGACAGCAACCGATACAGGATCCAAGACATTCTTAATCAGGCCAACAGAGGGCAACCTGCCAACAGGTTACCCAAATGTAATGACTGCAACAGTGAATACACTCAAACATCTACATTTATGGCAAGTGCACACAACTGTACTTTCCACAGCACTGTAATTTTCCCTTTCTGGTTTTGTCAAGTATAAAAGAATGTTGTCTGTAAATAAAGCCAGTTTTTCTCGACTACAATACCAATTATGTCCTTGAATTTCTGAGTCCGTTATTTTCTTTGCCAGTGGTTCTAGATATAGTGAAAAACAAAGGGAAGAGAGGACACCCCTGCCTGGTTCCTCTGCTCAAGCAGAGATTATCAGAGAGAACCCCACCCACTTTAGCCTCCAATCCTTCCTATATCCTCCTAATCAACATTGATTTTGTCAGGGAATGCAAATGCTTCTATTGCTCTGCTCATAAAAAATCCCAGTTTACGCTGTCAGATGCTTTCTCTGCATCAAAACCCACCAGCAGCAGTGGTATTTTCTTACATTCTGCCTCTCTCTGGATCATCACTGTTCTGTTTTTGTTGTGAAATGTTTGCCTCCCTCCACAAAAACACATTGATCCATATTGATCAATTTTGGCATCACTTTTGCCATTCTTCTAGCCATTATAAACGCTTTATAATCATGATTTAGTATTGAAATGGGCCTGTATGAAGCTGGATCTGATGGATCTTTAACCTCTAAGTAGTACACCTACTACCGCTTTCTTCCAGGAAGTTGGTATTTCTCTTAAAATACTGTTAAAAGCTTCTAGATCTTCAGTTTTTCTCTCGTCGCATCCAAACTTCCACAGGAATTCCATCTAATCCTTGGGACTTTACTGTAGATTGGTTATACATCACCATTTTTTATCTCCTCTCCTCCTATCCCAACTGTTGTTAATGGAGCCTCCTCTCCCTCTAGCCTTGGCATATTTACTTCTTCCATAAACCTTTTCATTTGTACCTATTCTTGATTTCCATATTTCTCTGCCATTTACACACTTTCATAGAATTTCCAAAATATTTCTAATACTTCTTCAGTATCCCTAGTTATTTTCCTTGTAATAGGCTCCCTAAGCTTGGTGACAGCCCCTTCTTCTTTCTGTTGTCTGAGGCATTGTGCTGAAAGTGTCTGTGCTCTAGAGTTATCAAAAAACAATTGCTTAACAGCAATCTTTCCAACACCACAACCTGTGAAAGATACACTTATCTAGCCAAACTGGAGGTAAAGCGCTCTCCAACCAAGACTGAACTTGACAGTCAAGAGGAGAAGGTAAACACTTGCACCACACCACACTCATCACATAGTCACACTAAACCTACACCACCAAAATCCACACATAGAAACACAAAAACATTAGTGGAGGCTCTCAATAATCTGCTCAAGCAACAGAGACCTCCAAAGTAGAAACGCAAGCAACCTCCACCCCCCAACGCAACCCAAATGAGACACAGCCCACAGACTCGGTGTGCCACTCAACCACAGCCCATAAGGCAAAACAACGTACCCAACACACTATATTCATAGGTGACTCTATAGTCAGGCTCACTGATGTTCCACTCACCAGACGAAAAAAGGAAAAGGTTACTGTCAGCTGCCTGTTGGGTGCCAGGATCCGCCACCTAACCCATACACTCAGGTCACTCCACAACAAGTACAAATATGACTGTCATTATCCAGGTTGGTGTGAATGACCTGAGACACCTCCCTGGACTACATGAAAAGAGACATGGAAGAACTCTCCGATCTTGTAGCCCAGGCAGGTATGACCCTAGCCCTGAGTAGCATCCTGCCATCACCCAGAATGATACCGCAGTACAAGGACAAAATGATTGACTTCAACAATTGGCTAAGCTTCTGGTGTCATTCTAAGGGGATCCAGTATCTGCCTGGGACGACATGGTCGACAGACCACGATGCTTTGCCAGAGATGGCCTGCACCTGTCACCCCTGGGATTCCAGATACTGGCTAAGGCTCTTGCTGCCCCTATAGTGCCTTTTTTAGGCAAGGTTCAAATGACAAATTCACCACTGTAACAGGAACAGGCAAGCAAAAACTGAGGGTAATGCTACTCGATGCTAGAAGTCTAAATCTCAAAATGCACTCCCACGATGCACTCCTTAAAATGGAGAACATCGATATCTCTGCAGTGACTGAGACCTAGTTCAAGGCTGCAGAGAGCACCCCTGCATTACCAGGCTGTAACTCGTACCACACTTTTTGGTCACCTAACCTGGACCGGAACACCAAAGGTGGAGGTGTGTCCATATTCATTAAGGGTATCCACACCTCCAGGCTAGTTGCTCAGCATAATGCATCCGAGGTTATCCAAGTGCAACTAACTGTGGGCAAAACTGCAATCCAAATTGTAGCTTGCTACAGATCCCCCACCATGCCCCAGGATTCCCACTCTTTTCTTGATATACTGGAAAATATTAAGGTTCAACCAAACACCCTAATAATGGGCGATTTCATCTACCCCACCATTAACTTTCAAAACTACTTGTGTACCAACTCCTTCACTCAACGCTTTCCAATGCCCTGGATCAGCTTATCCACACCCCCACGAGGGGCAACAATATCCTAGTCCTAGTCATTGCCAACATGAGTGACTGGTGTTCCACACCTGAAGTCAACTCCTCGTTGGTCAGATCCGACCATAAGCTAATCACCCTAGATATCCACATCCTGCCCCCACCCCCCATTAAGGAAATCACTGAAAAAAATTTCTCCAAAGCCAACTTCATGCTTCCTAAAACAGAAGTGGTGAACTTCATGACACCTATGCAGATCGGACAGTGCAGGTATGACTGCTGAAGCCTACACAGATGCACTCTATAAGCACTTACACGAGTGCATGGATTGTGCTATCCCAAACAGAACCAAGATGCTATCCAAAAAAAGGAAGCTAATCTGGTGGCCCCCTGCCATAAACAAACTCTACAACAGAAGGAAGAAATTGTTGCAAAAGAGAGTAAAATCCCATGAGTGGAGGAGCTCCCTGGTCAGCCTCAGTAAGAAGCTGAGATCCCCTATAAGATCCCCCAAAGCCAGCTACGAAAACAAAATCATCACTGATTCTAGGGACAACTACAAAGCATTCTATAGCTATGTTAAGAATCTCAATGGCAACACCCAGAACTGCTCTGAGTTGCAGCACAACGGCACGAAAATTACAGAACCAACTGATATTGCCAACGTCCTGGCATATAGGTTCAGTGCTAACGTTACCCCCATCTCACCCCCCTAAAGGGCCCATATCTATAGAGGAAGAATGCAGAGTCCCTGTAATTACAACTACGCAGGTAAAAGCTGCACACTCTAAAGCCAAAAACACAGCATCCATGGGACTGGACAACATCCCAGGCTGTTTTTTACACAAACTTTAAAATGAACAGGCTCCCCACCTAAGCACCATGTTCAATCATAGTCTCACATCAGGCTTTGTGCCCACTGAATGGTGCACAGCAACAATTATCCCACTCCACAAAGGGGGAGCCACCACTGATCCCGGGAACTATCGCCCTATAAGACTGACGAGCCTGGTCTGTAAGGCCATGGAACGTAACATCATGGAACTCCTAACCAAAGACATTGGTAACCTCCAAAGTCTGGACCCCACCCAGTTCGGGTTTGTGAAAGGCAGATCATGCCTCCTGAACCTGATCAATGACTGAGGCAGTCACCAAAGCTGTAGATGAGGGTAAGGTGCTTCACACAGCCTATCTTGACCTCATCGAGGCTTTCGACACCATCCCCCATTCTGGAATTATAGCTAAACTCACTAAACTAAGTATAAATCCCTATGTCACAAGATGGGTTGCCAGTTGGTACACTGACAGAATCCACACTGTAAAACTTGCAGACTCCAAATCTGACTTCAAACCAGTGACAAGTGAAGTACCACAGGGTTCAGTCCTGGGACCTCTCCTGTTTGATATCTAACACAGAAGGCCTTTGGCTAACGAAGTTCGTAGGAGCCATAGTTGTCCCCAAATGACATGGACATCCTACAGAAGGGCCTCACTGAGACAGTTGCCTGGTGTCCGAACCATGGCCTCAAGCTCAGTGCCAAAAAGTGCAGTTGTCATCCCCTTTGGTAAAAACTCTGTGCCCATGAAACACCACATAGGCGGCAGTCTACTTCACGCCGAGTGTGTAATAAGAGACCTTGAGACCCAGGTGGACAGTAGTCTCTCCTTTGATAATCACATCACCACAGTAGTCAGGAAATCCTTCTGTGTGGCACACCTCATCACAAAAGGGTTCTCATCTAGGAAAAAAGAGGTCATTGTTCCCCTCTACTCGACACTCATTAGACCCATTATAGAGTATAATGCCCCTTTTGGAATGTACTTCACAAGACATCTGCAGCAGCTGGAAAGGCCACAGAAGTACCTCACAAAGAGGATTACTGGTCTCAAACAGATGCCTTACACTGACGGTCTCAAAAAAAAAACTCCAGCTTTACTCCGTAGCATATCACCTACTCCAAAGTGATCTCTGCCTAACATATAAAGCTATGTCAAACCCAGAGCTGTTGGACATGCTACACCTAAAGAAATCCCAGTCCCTCTCAGCTACATGCTGTAGGGACCTAAACCTTGTCACGACAATAAACAGGACATTCTGGAGGGATGGATTCCTGCCCCAGAGACTTCCCATACTCTGGAACACGCTACCCATCTATGTCAAGCAAAGTTCCTTATTAACACTCTTCAAGAAAAATCTTGATAAGTGGATGGGAAATAGGAAATACACCCTGGGGATCATTTCTGTGGCTCTGCTCGATTGAGGCACAGGAAAATAACTTTTCTTGGGTGGCATAAGCCAGGGAACCTTGTTGGCTAGGCTTACTTAGGCCCTTGGGCCTATAGCCTAGTACCTACCTATGAACCTAAACTCATGCATATTGTCAAGGTATTCCCTTATTTTCTGTTTAGCATTTTGCAGTTGCTCCTCCTCTTCTGTGAGATTCCTCCTATTTTGCAATACTTTAGTATCTGTAAGTTCCTCTAAATAATGCTTACTTCTTAACCATATCTCCCTTTCTTTTATTTCCACCCTGTTTTTAAATTCCATTTTAATGTTCCCACTCCCTAGCTATATTTTAAGAAGTTTCTATCTTCTCTAATAGCGCCTGAATAATGTCCACTTCCCATTCATTAAATTTCTCTTAAAACAGATAGATGGGAAAGTGCCACTGTCTCATTTTTATTTCATTACTCTCTTTATTTTAGTTATTGGCGATCTGAAATAGTAATTGGGTGTGTATCAAGACCTTCAATAAAATGCATATGTTCCTGTGAAATATAAATTCTGTCAAGTGTAGCCCAGTTTTTGTATCTTGGGGAATAATATGTAAATTCACTCTGAATTCCTAGTATAGAATTCACATCTTCCATGCCAAATATTTTCATAAATTTCTTTAAAGATCTACCCTCCTTTTTTATATTTCCCTTTCTGCCCCCACCCCCTCCGGCACATCTTAACAGTTGAAAATCAAATTCCATTCCCCACCAAAAAATGCGTAGTAATCCCCTTTGGAAAAAACAGAGTACCCACAAACTACAGCATAGGAGGTAATCCCCTGAAATCTGAAGAAGAAATAAGGGATCTAGGGACCCAAGTAGATAGTCAGCTTTCCTTTGATAACCATGTTGCCAAAGTGGTTAGAAAATCCTATGTGACCCATCTGATCATGAAAGGGTTCACATCAAGATCTAAGGATGTAATGGTGCCCCCTCTACTCTTCCCTCATCAGACCCATTATTGAGTACAATGCACCAATTGGAATGTACCTTGCTAGACATCTCCAGCAGCTGGAGAGACCACAGAGGTACCTAACCAAGAGGATGACTGGCCTCAAACAGTTGCCCTATGCAGCACAATTGAAAAAGCTAAGACTGCTCTCTGTTGCATACCGCTTTCTCAGAGGCGATCTCTGTCTAAAGTAGAGCCATGTCCAACCCAGAATTGTTGAACATGCTCCCTCTTAGCAAAACCAAATCTACTCGAGCTACACGCTCTAGGGATATAAACCTCAACACAACAATGAATAGAACATGCTGGAGGGATAGATTCTATTCGCAGAGACTTCTCTTACTTATGGAACAGGGTTCCTGATCTACATAAGACGGAGCCCCTCACTATCAATCTTCAAGAGGAACCTTGATGAGTGGATGGGTAACGGAAAGTTCACACCAGGGATCACACCAACAGCACTACTAGATAGGGGCCAAGGGTACTAGCTGCTAGTACAAGGGTCTAGGGAACTACTAAAGGGGTGGTGAATACCGCACAACGTGGCTGGGCTAATATATGCCTTCGGGCAGATAGCCCAGTACCAACCTATGAACCTATAAGTAATATTCCTTCCTGTAAGCTGATTATTTCTCCCAGACGTTTCTTTAGCTCTATTATAGTAGTGAAATAATTACTAATCTTGAAATGTGGAATAATGTAATTGTTTTATGACTTCTAGAATCTGCCAAAGATCTGAGGTCTATGTATTTTTACAGGTAGATTCTAAATACTGCTAGCTTCTAGCAGTGGAGGTTTCACCTGGCATAGTCAGTTGACAAGAAATTGTCATTCTGCAAGCTATCCCAGAGAAGTCTCTTAGAGACAAGGGCATTCTGTATTCTGTCTTGGACCTGACAAGAACTATTCAACACACATCCGCCTTGCTCTGTAAGTTTCTAGGGTATAGTAACTATTGGATACAGTCAAGTATATAGTGAAGCTTAGTTTAGATAATTTTCTCTGAGACTGTCCTCCAATGTTTTAAATATTTCCTGTGGTTTTGAACTCTGATGTCACTGACTACATATTTAGTATTGTCTTGTTCTTTTATTATTAAATATATTTAAACCTTTCATTGTGGCTGATCTGTGTAGAGATATTTAAGTTTTGAGAGTATTTGCATATTTATTTGGTGACACTGTGTGAGCCACTCCTAATAGCCTTGTTCTTGGTCAAACTACCATTTTTATTAGTATTAATATTATACAATAAGTTTGGAAACCCTTTTAATAGGGGCTTAAAGTAGCTGATAAGGAGTTTGACTGTTGGCGCGTACCTTATAGTCTGGGCAGAAGTCGGTATAGCTAGTAAACTTGTGCCAGCCTGTTGTGTGTCAGCTACTTGGGCAGGGACACGAAGCACTGGTTGGATAGAGAGAATGTTGAGGGTCTTGGCTTAGTCAATCAGCTGAGATCTCAACTCTGTAGCTGTGCCAGTAGGTAGGGAGTCATCTAGAGTATCTGGAGGAAGAGTGAGAAACCAACCCCGAACTGTCTGTGGTCTCTGTGTGCACTTAAGGGAAATTGCACTTGATGCAGAGAGCTGCATCTGGAAATACTGTGTGTACACTGGTCATCCTCCCAGTGTACTTCCCCCACTGTTGCCAGTGGTGAGGATTGAAGCTCCTTGATTACTGGTCCAGTGGAGGGTCGTCACAACTCCTTCGCTGAACATGGTACAGCTGTGTGATGTTACTGAATGTAATAATGGATGAAATGCTAGGGTCATTGCTGCAGTAAACCTCCCCCCAGTCCCCTTTTCTCTCCATACAAGGCAGATTTATGGTGGTGTCTACCCTTTCTAATAACTGGGATGGTACACTGTATTGTACATAGCATTACTGTTTCTAGTACTGGTTTGTGTTATTTGTTACAGTTAAGGATTCTTATAGTGGAGGGTTAGGATTGCATGTTTGATGATCATCAATTCAGTTGTACAGTTTTAATATAGACTAGAGGTGACAAGATTTGAATTTTAATCATCCTAGCAATAGGTAAGATATTGAAGTCATTTTAACTTAAGTAAGGAAAGGCATAGGTCAAATTATTAAAGATAACTCCATCCCAATGTCCACTTCACCGCATCCAACAGGTTTCCCACCCTTCATAATAGCATATTTATTTATTTAAACACTAACAAAGTAGTAATTATATGTTAATCCGTAAACTTTTTCTTATAGGCAGGAACAAAAAGCCAATATCCCATCACATTTTTTCAGGGAAATCTTGTAGTATTTTGCATAGGAATTTGTCATCTTGCTTGATGTATCTGAGATCTTGGCCTTGACTGGACACTACAAAATCTGATGAATGTCTTTAGCTCTGTGATGTATGAACGATTAGTCACTAATGACTAAGTAGGTCAGACATTGAAATTAGAAGTAGCATTAGGGGTAGGGTTGCCATAATCCAGTATTTTTCAGAACTGACTGGAAATCAGAGCGATTGCCCAGTAGTCGGGAAATCCCTGCACAAACACCAGTTTTCTGTTTACCGACAGAAACAGAATGTCTGCTTGTAAATATGTTGCTTCAATCTTTGTTTTTCTTCAGAAAAGCATTACTTAATGCAATGCAGTGCAATGCGATCCACAGGGAAAAAACATTCCACTGTTCACTGATATGCCCATTTATGTGTCTAAATGTGAGTGGCTGTGTGTAGAGTGGGTGGAGAAAGAGCTAGGGGGTAGTACATGGGTGTGTTTTTTTTTTTTTTCCAGTTTTTAGCTTCATGGATGATGGCAGCCTGATCTTGTAATTTAAGTGTTTCATCTTGGAAAAAGGTTCAGATGTGCCATGAACTTAACTGTATGTTAGCAATTACAGTTAAAACAAATCACTGTGAATTTCTGGAAGAAGGAGCAGCACTGGCACTGCCACCAAAGATTTTCTAAAGTCAGCGAGTCACATGACTGCCATTGTAATCGGGAGCGCAAAGCACTTGAAATTGTAATATTTTGTTATGATGCCACAAAGTTCAGTGTGAGAGGGAGGACAGATCTAGCACTGTATCAGCATCCATTGTGTCATTTTGTTAATATGTTAAAAATCACATGGAAGGATTTGTGCTCAATAAAGATATAAAATGTATATTTGTGAATGAAGTTGCCCTTTAATGTGCATCTTACATGACATATTTGCTTAATCACCCCTTCAGACTTTTTTGTTTTTGCAGTTCTTGCTCACGGCTGACAACCATCAGTCCCTCTTGCACTGTCAGCATAGTTGTTCCCATCACTGTGCAAGTGCCACATTAGGTCATCATCCAAGCAGCTGTCAATGGTGGTTCAAGCTTTTTCAGTTTCTAAATAAAAAATAAATAAAAAAATAAAAAAAAGGAATGAGATTTAAAAGAAGGCAGGACTTAAATGAGCTTTGTAATGTCTGACTGGAAATGATTGGGTAGATCATAATTTCTTTATTTTTTTATCATGCATAATTTATTTTTTTGGTGTGTTTTTTTTTTTTTTTATATATATAGTATATAGTTTTAGTTTTTCCTTCTCCTCTGCTGAAAATGGACATGTATCCAGCCAGACTAGCCCGGTCAACAAATGTAAAATAAAAAATAAAATAAAAAATTTATAGCCTGGCAAGGCACCCTTACTTCCACTGTGGGCATTCCTCCAAGCTCCCATACTTGCCCCTGTGTCTGCTTTGGTTTTCTAAAAATATGCTAGTTTCTTCACAAACACATTTTCATTGTATGTGTGTGTGTATGTGTGCGCATTGTATTTATATATATATATATATATATATATATATATATAGGATTTGTTACACTTAACACCTGTGGCCCTAGCCAAGTTAATTATGCGTAGGATCATGCTAAGTACAGAAGGGTAATAGTAAGTCAGTAGTAAGAGAAAAGTATTCCAAGATAACTTTTAATTACTTAAACTTTGGTGTGACTTTTTGTTTTGAGGTAGACAGGGCTTGTGCTGTTACTGTGCAGTGCATAATATACATTTTTGTATGGGAAGGCCTTTTCTTTGAATTAAGTGGAGGACTATTATGGCTGTATACGAACTTGTGCTGTAGAGGAAGTCTGTGAGTTGGAGTAAAGTAGCATGCAGATATCTCTCGGTGCTCATAGGTAAGTATTGCATGGACTGTCCCTTGTTGTGACTTAGGAAACCATTGCATACTATTACAATCTGTGGAAACTGGTAAATATTTGTCATAAGTGATGAAAATGTTCAGTAAAGCTCTTGCAAGAAGGGTTGGCCACTAGAGAAACAAATGCATCAATGCACCTTATAATATAGGCAACGTGATAATTCAACTTTCCGAAACTGACATAGCCAAAGTAAAAGTATTTTTGATGTAATGTTTTGTTCTATTTCTTTCAGCTGTTATCCAGGAATTGAAAAAGAAAGGGTCCACATAATGTTGTGTCAGAGCTGTGCACCGTCATTTTTCCAGCTGTAACTGTCCGGGGACCAGTTGCCCCCGCAGGATCGGAGGGAATTTCTGATGCCAAGGACCAGAATATTCTGGAACATTCCTGTTTGGTTTTTGGCAGGAAGAATGAAACTGATAGAAAGATGATTTTTTTAAAGAAAAAAACAAGAAAAAAAATTTAAAAAACAAAAAAGACTGCTTTTTATACTGAGCTTGGGGCCATTGTTTTGATTTAGCAATAAAAGAAAAACGGTGAGAGAGAACTAAAATTAAAAAAAAAAAAAGTCTTACTAAATTACACAAGTGCTTAGAAGACAAGAATGTGGTTTGGTTAATGTGTTTGTTAGTCTGTATTTGCACAACTGTCCAAGCCAGAAACCAATTTAGTGCTGTAATTAATTTCCATATAATGAATTAGTGCCGAATATTAGCAGATCACCAAGATTACTGCCTAGAGGGGATGGATGTTGTGCTGCCTAGACTCGAGCTAGCACATTTTTAAGACAGGGCCGTGACATAGTTAGAACTAAAACTCCCCAGCACCTTCCATCTCTCAGCTGCAGTCCAAAGGAAAGTGCTGGGTTATGTAGATTCCAAAGACTTTAGTTACAGCTTTGGAAAGGCTTGTTAAGGGTGTGTTTACACTGCTCTTTTTGATGATTATTTGACAGATGTGCTATCTAGATGTAATTCTTTGCAGATAGTCTGAATGTATGTTTATTGTGGAAACCCAAAGACAAGTGGAAATGTCTTATTTTTAATGTTGAATGCCTTACATGTTGGCTTAAAATTCTTGCTACAGTTGATGCAGCAGAAGTGCCAAGCACACAGTTGTTGTAAGTCACCCTTTGTTTTTTGTCTACATACAGTCTCTGCACACCATGGGGCATCATAGAGCAAAAGGAAGTGGTTTCCTGTTGTAGACCTTTGGTGCTTTGAGTCAGGATGTGTAGAACTGTAAAAGTGAGTAATGTATATTTTACACTGGTGTTATTGTCAGCAGGCAGACTGCTACATGGAGTACAGTTGGATGTTCAAGGGCTGTGCCTATTGCTGCATGTCAGTACATACTAAGGCAGTGCATCATGGGTGATTGCTTGCTTTTTGCTAGACCAGTGTTTTGATTTTCTTTTTCTTTTGTAGAAGTCACTGTACAGCAGTAAACTTAAAGCTTTTTCCGTTTCATTTAGCTGTGTGGCATGCAAGCTTGGGTAATCCCAGTGGATTCAGCAAGCTGGGATGCACTTAGTGTCCCAACTGTATTTGGAGGTTGGCTGACCAATGAATGACTGACTTTCCTTGTTTCTTGATTTCCTGTGAAGGTGGCAGTGTGGAGTTAGCACTTCCTGTTTCCTAACAGTTTTCTGACTCGCATGCCTCGAGGCAGGATCACCAGAAATGGCAAAGGAAGCCTGATGTACAACTCTGTTTCTATATATACAGTTGTGCGTACGTACTAATAATAAGTGGACATTCTTATCCTTCATGGATATCACACAGTAATGAGTGATGCTTCCTTTTTTCTACTATGCTAATAAGTTGCTGTTTTTCTAGATATTTCCATCGTGTCATATTGTTACACCAGTGTGCAGTTTTTGTAGAGTGCAGAAGACACCCTTGAACATGTGCCAAATAAGTTGGTGTTCCCTGTTGCTGAGTATGCTAAATGTAAAGGGTTTGCTTTTATGTAAAACCAGAAACCGTGCAGGTCACATTGTGCCAGACAGTACAATACTAAGTTGAAAGATTTTTACTCAAAATGGATTTCATTACAGGAAATGTAAAGTTCCAGAGTCTGCATTAATTATATATGCGTAAGCCATGAGATATGAGGAAACGTGTACATACAGATCCCCCTTTTTCTGGCAGGTCAGCACCACAGATTTAGTTTAATAGTAATCGGGTAATGCTGTAGTGAATGCCGAATGCATCACATTTGTGTACTTGGGAGTAGCATACTTCCAGGCTGTTGACCTCACTTTAATTCACATTTGGGAAAGTTGTTCTAGAAGTCATTTGCAGCTGATTTGACAAAACAATAAAGATGGATGACTTTAGGAATTTGGCCATATTTGTATTATACTGCTTAGATCTTCTTGTGTGTACAGAATTGCCTCAAGAGTTGTTCGAGACAGGGCAGTTTCAACTTGCTGTTTAGAAAAACATGTATGTGGGTATTTTATGGAGGGTTTCTGACATTGTAGGGAACAGATCATTCCTGGGAATGAGGTTTTGTGGCAGTAGAGAAAAGAAATGTATTTAGGGTGTAAGATAACATGATCTTCTCATTTCCTTGGGCTGTTGGATATTTCACCCAATCAGCATATTCATAATTTAGTTCACACTGTCAAGTCAAAATCTACATTTTTTTACTCGTAGAGTTTCCTTTATAACTGAAGTTGCACTTTGAGGAAGCACAGATTAGACTATGATAAACATTTTTGTTACACAGACCAATAAACTGTGCTAGTTCTGTTGTACTGTGCGTGTTATTAGCTAATAATCACGTCTTCCTCACCCACACACGTCTGGGCTGTAGGAGTTGTGCAGTTTGCTTGTTCATTTTAAGTAAAATTGCTTTCTTTTAGTGGTTAGGCTTTCTTTTTTAATGTTGCTTTAGCAGTCGTTTGATTTTATAGGCACAGCCTAAAAACATATTAAAACCACATTACTTGTCTTTTCTTGAAAATTACCAAAAATATTTGTAGGTGTAGTAGAATTGGAAACAAGAATTCTCTCTCTGTTTTTCTGAAATTCAAATGACTTTGTACTGTTTAAATAAGCATTATGAGTTTTATAACTCATTTAGCTTTCTTTGTATGTGTATTTTTGTTTAATGTGGAAGCAGAGTCATCCTTGTTAATTTTTTATTCTTCTGCGATTGGTTGTTGCTGATACTGCTGTGCCAGTATTTTTGAGCCATCTCGTTTGTTAGAAAGATTGTTTGCCTGTCTTGGTCCTCAGTAACGTGTAGTAAATGGTGAACATTTTAAACCCTAGCCTGTAGTAGGTACATTGGTTGGGGCTAAATGTATTCCTTACAGCAAACTTCTTTAAATTCTGAGCATGGCTTCTTTTTTCCATACTGTGGCAACATAAGAAAAAAGTTAAGTGGTAAAACCACAGTAAATGTACTTGTAGAGAGTTGGAGAGCTCTTTCTGTAATCTTTGGACATCAGACTTATGTGAGTTGCAAGAAAGACACAATGGTGCCCTTACACATAAGTGTGTCTTCCTTGCCACCACTTAATATATTTTGGCAGTTACTTTTGCTGAGATCTATGCATTACATTTTTTTTTCTGGTTAGTGTTATACAAGGAAGTGTCTGGTGCCCAGAAGGTTCAGTATGAGAGCTGTGATTGTTTTTATTATAGCCCTTTCCCCTCAAATGCCTTGCACTTTGTGTAGAGCAGTGTAGCTTTTCCTCTGATCTTGTGCTTTAAGGTTATTTGATGATCCTAATAATAATGTTATAGCTATTTATAATCCAAGTACGGTTTTATAGTTGAGGTAGTTGACACATTATTCTTAAACTTGTTACTCTTTTATAAAGTACTATGCAGTCTGGTAATTTATCCTGCACTGGAAAAACCAGTGAGGTACATTTTAATGTTGAAAGGTGTATATAATGCTGGAAATTGAGATTAGAGATGTACATATAGTCTGTCATTGACCCCAAGTATTAAAGTATTTAGTCGTGGTGGTATGACTGCTAACAGAAGAAAAGAAATGGTTACTTGCCTTTGCCAGTCCAGCTTTAACACACTTAACATGTTTCCTCATCCTATTAAGAATTTCAAACCTCCATCCAAGTAATTTTGAGACATGCCTGTCCCTTCCTTTGCTTTTCAGATTGCTTGTGTGTTACAAACCTATTTCTTGATGCTGGGCAAGATTCTTTTAGATATGGTCCGCAATTTGTAGGGGTATTGCAGAGAGAAAACCCATACCCCGGCCCTACGCATTTCACATGTCTCTAGGCAGCTTGAAATCATGCCTTTGTAGTATAACACATGCTGTTGTGATACAGGTGATGTGCTGCATTTGTGCAAAAGGGGATGGCTGTATGCGGGAAAAGCTGTATATAATCCATAAACGGCAGTTGCTGTACTGTAAGTCACCATCCAGCTGCTTGGCAAAGTCTCTGTTTGAGCAACAACCAATTCTGTGTTTGAGCAACAACCCACAAGCACCAGGTTAGCTGATGCTTTCATTGCCATAGCAACACACTTGACATGAGGATGAATTCCATTGCATCTACTATCAGAATGGTCACAATGTTAAAGTAAATCAAATATGTACAAAATAGTACCCTTCCAACTGTGTCAAAGAACTCGAGTGGCAGTCAAGTGTAGGTTAAGTAGGCTGATGGACAGTTGTATTGTACGTAATATAGTTTTGATGTCTATCAGTAGAAAGTAGGATATGTAGTAGCCAGTACATTGCCTATTTAATGAGTAGATAATATACATGTAGCATGTGCAGTAAACAGGGAATTGGCTATGTCATTTGCTCTTCTGCTGTATACTTTGGTTACATTCATATCCCTCTTCACATTAGTGGCCATACCTTACCTTCCACTGTTCTTTGGTATGAGTGCACAGCCCCAAGCTTACATTTAAATGAACTGCCAAACTAGATATTACATATTGGTAGTAACCATTTTCTACAGCCTTCCTCTTTAACAGTCAGCATCTATCTATATCTATTTATATCTATGTGTTTATATATATATATATATATATATATATATATATATATATATATATATATATATACACATACACACACACACACACATACATATATAGAGAGAGAGATTACATGTAGGAAGGATAGACTGACTATGCATATTTTTGAAAAATATGTATATTAGAAAATAATCTACATTGCTGAAATAAGTACATTTTTGACATGTAATCAATTGCTTTTCACACTTGGTTGAAATAATTGTTCATTGACATTTGCATATTTATGCTGTGCTCCCTAATTATATTTGGCAGCAGGCATGGATCTGCATACTAAAAGTAACTCTCTGAAGTGTTTTTTTTTTAGAAGGCTGCAGGGTTTTCAGAAAGGTAGAATAAATTGCTCCTCAGTATTTTATAAAGGGTACTGTTTGCAAGTGAAAGAAAAACATGGATTAACTAATATATGAGATCATATTTAACAAAAATAGGCATCATAGATGTCAGCTAGTCACAATGATGGAATTACTGGTGCAGGATTTCGACATTAATGAAATATGTTGAGTGTTACGTTTCAGGTACCAGATACTGGGGATATGTACTAAAAGGGTGGGGTTTGGAAGGCAAGTGTGCCTTGGTTATTTACCACATGAGAATAACAATCAATAAGGTGTTTGGGGAATGCAGGTAACTGCTTTCACATCAATGCTTGGGAAAGAGATCAGGTTCTGCCTATATCATTACTATGTGTATCTGTGAGTAAGAGATTCTTTGTTGATACTGTAGTTGTCTTGTTATCCAAAGCAGAGCTTCAATCTGTGCAATGAATTTCAATCAGCAGAGTGAAATATATGTATTTTGGGTAACTGGAGTAAGAAATAGCCAAGTGCTGAATATAAGTTGGCTGTTACTGAAAATGTTGATGGTCATAAGTGTACAGTTTACAACTTAGCCTCATATAGGGCAAATTATTCTGGTTAAATGCTTGATTTGGTTTGTGAAACAGGGTTGTAACCTGATACCTACTGAGCAGCTCACTTTCCTTGTTTTATAGTTAATGTATATTACAGCAAGTTGAAATTGTGTACAATGTGCAGTGTGCAAGAAAATACGGTATGTGCTTTCCTGTTTGTGGTTAATACCAAACAGCAGCAGGCTGTCAAAAACAAAGGAGTGTATGCAGCTTTCAAAGAGTTCTTGATATGTTTTTGATAAACATGTGAGGGTGCATCTTCACTCAACCCCCATATATGTCTAAAATATAATTCAGTGCCTAGAACATACTTTCGGGTAGTATGATGTATAATTTATTCTGATGTGTAATGTCAAAAGTAAACATTGTTGGTTGGAACATGTGACTTTGGATTTCTTCACAGTGATGCTGTGATTTTATAATTTGAATTTTCAGCACTGCCATTTTTAGTTAATGCTTGAACAAAATGTAAGTTGCAGCTGAAATGGAATCTTTGTGCTTCAGGGACACTTAAACAGCAATATTTCAGTCTGTGTTAAAGTGTAAAATGCACTTTAAATTTAAATAATATCAAAACAATGGCTCTAAACCTTTTTAAGTGTATGATTTTTAAATTCTTGCCACTTTATTGCAGATGCCTTTGGAGTTTGATTTTTTTTTGTTTATTTTCATCATCGGGATGTATTTTTTAAGCGAAAGTATGTTTCTATTACACATTTGGTGACTGGTAGTACATGTTTCACTTTTTTAGTTATTAGAGGGTAGATGTGACTTGTATGTAACCTTTAATTCACTGGGATTCTTTTGTATTATTTAGATACACTGGAAATTCTGCTGCATTTACAGCCAAACACAGCTGCTAGTTTGTGTTGTAATTAAGTAATGCTGTATTTTTATTTTTAAATGAAATGTTTTGCCTTCTGATGTGCAACATTTGGCGTGCTTCAGCTAGACTTTGGGTGGGAGTGGGAGATGAGGAGTTGTGGGTTTGAATGTCTTCATTTCTACATTTAGCCTTTAAGCACGTCTGGCCTAGCAGTTCAGAAAGAGCCCGGAGATGTGAAATTGAAAAACTAGGGCTGAAGTTCACAGGTTACTGCCACTTATAATATATTGTGACCCTGAGTGAGCCGTGGAAATACTGCTTCACGACCAGAACTTGTGGCACAACTCAATAAACATTGCTGTACACAAATGAAGAGTGTTTTAAGAATTTGTAACCAAAATTGTTTAATCCTTTGTGCTTTTCTATGTGATTTGTTTTCCCATGGTAAATGAGATGGTATGTTTTCAGACTGCTTTTGTCTTGTCACTGTGTAATGTAGTACACGCTTTGCAAATAGCTGCTGTCAACATTGGCATACAGTGTGCAGAAAGACAGCAGGAAGAGTTCTTAACTCATTTAACTTTACCGATTCCTCCATGCGTTCCTCAAGGGTCATTTTAGTGGTACCTAGGCATCTGATGTTGCTGTCTGTTTCCAAAACCATGCCTCATAAGCAACTGAAAATTTTCATCTTAAAGGTTACATGAATGGCAAAATAACTCCATTCATACTTTAACTGGTACAGTTGAAAAGAAAAATATTAAATGCTGTTCATATACTATTTATTGTCATAGTTTTTAATATTTCTTTAAATATCTCAGTAGTCAAGGGACAGACGTAACTGCTTAGCCTTATATGAGAGCTCACAGCTGGAAGAAGAAAGTGATGCTGTCAGTACATATACAGCTTGAGATTGTTTACAAAACATCACAAACAATATTTGCTGCGTTTATTGTGACTTATAAAAACATTTTAATAAGCTTATTCATAACTCTTTAATTTGCATTGAGATCATATGCATTGCATCAATGATAGCATTTCAAGAACATTTTCTGTTATCTTCATGCATTACAGTTTTCCCCTTAATTTCAGTGTTAGTATTTACATCATGCCTTGTTTTTTTAGTACACACCAACCCTTCCACATCATGCATCGTCTTGGTCACTATTTTGTTTGTATTAATCCCAAGTATGCCATGTATTTTATTTTTGTACTTCCTCTGTCCTTTAAAGAGCCCACCTCTATGTTGTTAATTTCATTTACAATGCTCTGTATATCTTCTAAAGCTCGTTTGGTCTTTGATTTTCATTTTCTCATTATTGTTTTTTCACTGCCAATGGCATTAAACTTAATATCATGCTATCAAAACCAATCCAAAAACATTATCTCCTTAATTACAAATGTATGGTGAACAAATTGTATCAAAGCATTCTGTAAGGAGTCTTTAAAATCGGTCAGCTCCATATATTTACAAATTGCATGTTCCCAGTTTCCTGTCTGATCGTGTTTCACGGTTGCAGTCCTAACAAATGGGTTATCCGGCTCCCGGTAGCCCTCGATCAGCCAGAATACCAAAGGTAAGTTAAAATGACATCGGCTGCCATCGGTTGTAAAGGACGTCAGGGCGTCCGATACGAAAGGAGGCAGCTGACGTCACTTCCTCAGTCTTCCTTGCCACAGAGCCTGAAGCAGTTCTTGCACAAGTGCCTGTCGGCAGTTTACCTTTCTTGTTTCCGACTACAAAGTTGAATTCAACTACAGCCAAGTACCCCGTTGGGGATCCTCTTTTCTTGCATTAACAAATGTCAGAAAAGATTAATCGTCTTACCTTTGGAAATCAGATTCCCCATAGAGATTTTCATTCCTATTGTATTATTTGTTTAGGCCTTGACAACGCCGTTCCTAATTGTGATCTCTGTGCTTCCTTTAATCCGCATACTGTTAGTCATCGGGATAAGCTTTTAGCTAAACATTTTGGCGTTTGGCCTAAGTTTTTCAGTATGGCGTCCGCTGGTCTTCAGACTTCAGATATCCCCAAGAAACATAAGGATAAGGACCGCGACAGGCTTCCGAAGGTCGAATCCTCTGATAAGTTGGTCGTCAGCCATGCGGTAGCCAGTGAGGTGCCTTTGCAGCCCCTGCAGCTCGCATATTTTCAACCGCAGGCTTCGGTTGAGACCATTTCTGATGTCCCCAGGCCTCCGGTTTCCTGTTTAGCTTCTGACCTTCCATCTGTTGCCTCTTCAGCTGGATCCGGAGCCACTAAGCTGGCTCTGGTGTCTGAGGCCTCCATTCTTCATTCAGACAGCAAGCTCATGCCGACAACTTCGGCTGCAACCTCGGCAGTTGCCAGGCCTCCTGAGTCCTTCAGACTTGCAGGTAAATCCTCCAGTTGTAAGCCTGTGAAGAAACAGGCTCCAGTTTCCTCTCGTTCCCCTCATTCTCAAACGGTTAAAATGGCAGATGACCTTTTGACTCTTATAAGGGGTTCACAGCCTCCTCTTTCAGAAAGAGGCAGGGATGTCTCTTCTGAGGCTTTGTCTTACTCAGGTTCTGATACTTCCAGCATTTCTGTAGAAGAGGAAATTCCTCAGGCTTTCTCTCCTTTTGAGGATTCAGATGCTGAGGAATCCATCCCTTTGGCTTCTCCTCCAGAAGATTTCTCTTTTGGTGATACTTTAAATACTTTCAGGGAGCATTTTAAATGGGAAAGTGAAGATTATCCCCTTTCTAAGAAAAGGATTAGGGAGTTTTTGGATTTGCGTCAGCATAAGCCTTTGGCTATTCCACCTGTGTTAGAGGTAGTTGATGATGTTTTTCTGGAAAATTCCTTGACTCCAAATTCGGTTCCTCCTACTCCCAGGAAACCTGATAGGTACTATAGAGTCCCTGATTCTCATTTGTTTCCTTTCAGGAATCCATTGGTCGATCCTGAGGTTATTTCTCAAGGTTCTAAAGGAGTTAAGGCTACCGTTACTAAAAATCCTGTTCCTTCTGACAGAGAATCTAGGAACTTAGGTGGAGTAAAAAGGTTTATATCTCTGCCACTCTTGCTATTAGGTCTACTAATTGTCTTTTTCATATGTTGAAGTACCAGCAGCACACCTGGGAAGCTGTTAAGTCTAGGATAGCAAGTGTGTCTCTGTTAGCGAATAAGGATATGCAGGATTTGCTGAATTCTGCCAGTCTAGTCAATAGACATTCATTACATTGTGGTTTTGACATTCTAGAAGCCTCCTGTAGGGCTACAGCTACTGGCTGTGTTATTAGAAGGCACGCTTGGCTCAGGGAGCAGCCACTACCAGAGCCTGTTAAGGCCAAGCTTTTGGATGTACCTTTGCATAAGGACAGTCTTTTTGGCAGCAAAGCAGAGGAAGTGCTTAAGAAGATGGAAGACCAGGCCAAGTCTATGCAGGCAGTTAAAGACTTTCTGCAAGTTCAGCCTCCTCGCTTTAGCAGGAATTACCCTTCTAAGAGTTGGAAGTTCCCTGAGACCAGCAGACAGAGCCATTCTAGGACTAGAGGTTACAAATCTTCTAGGGGACAGGTGGCTACCCCTCAAAGGTCTAAGCGTTGGCAGGCTTCCTCTTCCAAGGCTGGAAGTTCTAAGCCTGCATCTCAATCTAAACATTCTCAATGACTGTCCAACTTCTGCCTGTTCTTGCCTGCCCGGAGAGTCCTTTAGGGGGAAGGTTGGCCCTTTTTGCAAATGTCTGGGCCACCATCACGGACGACAAATGAGTACTCAGAACTGTATCCCTTGGACACAAGTTTTCTTTCCACACCTTTCCAGTACCCAAAAGATTCCCGGGTGCTCTTCCAAACCAAAGGGCAGAAGTAGAAAAGCAAATTTTGTCTGTTACATCTGGGAGCAATAGAATCAGTTCCTGCTCAGAAGGTAGGCCAGGGTTTCTATTCCAGACTTTTCCTAGTTCCAAAAAAAGAAGGCACCTGGTGTCCTATCCTAGATCTATCCATTCTGAACTCTTTCTTGGTAATTCCAAAGTTCAAAATGTTCACTCTACATCAGTTGCTACCAATGTTGGACAAGAACTCTTGCTAGTAACTTTGGATCTCAAAGAAGCTTATCTGCAAATCCCTATCAGGAAAAGCTGCAGGCAGTATCTTCGCTTCAGAGTGGGCAAGCAACATTATCAATTCTCTGCGCTGCCCTTTGGCTTATCTACTGCTCCCAGAGTTTTCACAAAGTGCCTGGCTCCAGTTATTGCTTTTTGCAGGCAGAAGAAAATTCAGATTTATCCATACTTGGATGACTGTCTAATTCAGCAAATTCTCAGGAAGAGCTGTTAAAGGATTTGGAATTTGTAAAGACTCTTCTGTCTTCCCTGGGTTACACTCTCAACGAGGAAAAATCAAAAATGGTACCAACCAAGGAGATAACATTCCTGGGAGCGAGTCTGAACACAGCCACCGAGATGTATCTCACCCAGGAGAAGCAGACAACTCTTTCAGTTTACTTCAAGGACTTGGCAAGCCTGTCCCAGCTCCCTGCAAGCTCTGGGATTCATGGCATCTTGTATTGTATCATGATTCCATATGCAAAACCTGCATATGAGGAAATTGCAATGGTACCTCAAGAGCCTTTGATGTACACACACACAGGACCTGGATGTGATAATTCCTCTGCTGTCTTGTCTGCAGGCAGAGTTTCTATGGTGGGCGACAGCCTGTTTACAAAACAAGGGCATGCCTTTCCGCCCACCTCCTGCCATTCAAGTTCTGACCACAGACTCATCAGACTACGCCTGGGGAGCTCACCTGGATGGCAGATGCATATAGGGACGTTGGAACACCCAGCAGATGCACTTGCACATAAATCTGAATGAATTGATAGCAGTTCAACAGGCCTTACTGGCTTTCAAGCATCTTCTTTCTTCAGGAACTCTACTTGTCAGAACAGGCAACACCACAGTCATGTAGTACATCAACAAACAGGGAGGTGCTCATTCTTACCCCCTGTGCAGACAGAGCATGAATCTATGGTCTACAGCAGCATCATTGGGCCTACATCTACTAGCTCAGTTTCTTCCAGGGAGACTCAATGTTTTTGCAGACCAGTTGAGCAGACAGACCCTGGATCCTCACGAGTGGCAGCTGAACAAAGTAGTTTTTTACAGCATCATTCAGTGTTGGGGCACTCCTCATGTGGATCTTTTCTCCTCCCCAGACAACTTCTACCACTTTTTTGCAACAGACAGCATCACAGCACGGGCTGGAAAGTGGATGCTCTGTCTTCCCTCGGACTCTACTTTCAGTTTATGCCTTTCCTCTTCTTCCCAGAGTTTTGTTGAAGATCAGGGACGAAAGACCAAGGACCATTCTCATAGCTCTATACCGGTCCAGGCAGCATTGATATCCACTGCTTCGCAGTCTCTCCCATGTTCCTTCTTGGCATCTTCTTCTGAAACCAGATCTTTTGGTTCAGGAAAAGGGAAAAATTCTGCAACCGCATCTTCAGTCTCTCCATTTGGAAGCATGGCTTATTGTATGAATAAGTCGTCTTCCCTTTCCCAGCAGGTGGTTGACGTACTTTGTGAGGCCAGGAGGCCTAGCACTAGGAAGTCCTATGCTGGCAAATGGGAAAGATTCTCTCATTGGATGCAAGCTAGAGGGGAATCTTCTCAGCCTTCTTGTCCTCTGGTCTTGGAATACTTGGCGGATTTGCTTCAAGGTGGACTTTCTTTTTCCTCTGTCAAGATCCATACTTCAGCTATTTCTGATCATTGTTCTTCTGAACAACCCATTTTCTCTCATCTCCTGATGAAAATGTTTCTCAGAGGTGCTAGCAACTTAAAACCTCTCAGAAGAGCACCTGCCCCAGCGTGGGACCTTAATTTTGTTTTGGAGGAACTCTCTTCCTCCTTTTGAGCCAGCAGCCACTGCAGATTTAAAGCTTATCTCTTGGAAAACTGCCTTCCTCTTGGCTACAACTTCAGCAAGGAGAGTTTCAGAGCTGCAGGCTTTGATTGCTGTGGTGCCTTTTCTCATCTTCCATGCAGATCGTGTTTCCCTAAGGACCAAATCCCTCTTTTATGCCTAAGGTGGTTTCCAGCCTGACTTTTAATCAGTCCATTCACCTTCCTACTTTCTTTCCTAATTCTCATAATAGGGGGGAAAGGATCCTGCATTCACTTGATGTACACAGACAGCTCAGGTTTTACCTGGACAGGACTAAGGACCTTTGGAAATAAGTGCAGCTATTGGTCAGTTTTGCTCCTGAAGCCCAGGGCAAAGCTATTTCTAAGCAAACCATTTCTAAATGGATTGCATACTGTATTACTTTCTGTTATTCCTTTCATGGCAAGGTTCCTCCTCAAGGAGTGAGGACCCACTCCACAAGAGCAGCCTCCGCTTCTGCAGCCTTTTTAAGGGGTGTCCCTATTAAAGACATTTTAGAGGCTGCCACATGGTCTTCTGTACACACTTTCACAAAGCATTATAATTTGCCTTTGTTTTCTAGATCCAGGGCAGGGTTTGCCACTGCTGTTCTGCAGGGCATTCTCTCCAATCCTTGATTGTGTTGGTACCTCCTCCCTCTTCTCTGGGCTTTGGTAATCAACCCATTGTTTAGTACTGCAACAATGAAACATAATGAACATAGTACAGTTGTGTACACTTAACATAAATGTAGATGTTCGAGTGTATTCACTGCTGCAGTCCTGGATGTTCATCATGCATACAGCTGCAGTAATCACATATGGGTTCTTTGCCGTCAGGCGGTCCATCGGTCGGCAGAATTCCAAAGTCTAGGTCCAGCGTCGGTTGTTGTCGCTTTCTTTCCTGACGTCAGTGAGGCAGGGGTATATAAGACACAGCCGACACCATTTTCTTCGGTCTTTTTTGCCGCGCGGTGCCCGAAGCAGAAGCAGTTCGCAAGTGCCGGTCGGCCAGCTCCTGAATTTACGAAAAATTGGAAACCCAAGTCTTCATTAAAGCTAAGTACCCCGTTGGGGAAACTTTTCTTGCCTCAGACCGATGTCAGAAAAAGTTAACAATTGTATTTCTTGTGGGAAGCAAATACCGCATAAGGATTTCCATTCCCTTTGCATACCTTGTTTAGGCCCAGACCACGATGTCTCGGGCTGTCGCTTTTGCGCTACTTTCAATAAACGCACTATTAAGTGTCTGGCGGAGTTTGCCCAACACTTTTTTGGTACAACCTTTGAATATAAAATGTCGTCTGAGACTCCGACTACCGTTTTGACCAAAAAAATGCAAGGACAAGGACCGACACGCGAGATCTGCGGTCCCCACCGACACCACGCCAAAACCGGCTACATGTGGTCCGGTTCTCAGCGAGACGCCTATGCAGTCCCTGACTACCGACGACACTTCTTTGGCGGTGTCTTCTGTAACCGAGACCGCAGGTTCCTCGGCCCAGACCCAGACTACAACCACTGAAGCCACTGTGAGCGTTGAGCCTCCTAATGTGGACAGGTCCACTTCCACCCATGGTGTCTTTAGACCTTCATCTTCCTTTTCCATTAAGGCCTTTACTAAGTCCAAATCAGCCAGGCATCCCAAGAAGCCTGTTGCACAGGGCCCATCCCCAGGCCCCATGCCTAAAAAGCAGATGCTTAAAATGGCTGAAGATTTAATTATTCTTATCAGGGGTTCCCAACCCCCTCCAGACAAGAGACCCAGAGTGGAGGAAGATTCTCCCTCTTCTGATCAGGGCTCCATTTTTTCAGAACATTCTGATGTAGAGGAACACTCTTACTCCCCATTTGAAGACTCTGATGCAGAGCAGTCCATTCATTCTGTATCTCCTCCTGAGGATTTTTCTTTTGGGGAAACCTTGCACACCTTGAGGGAACACTTCCATTGGGAAGGCCAAGACTTTTCTGATTCCAAGAAAAGACTTAGGGAATTTCTTTTGTTACCTCAACACAGACCTCTGGCGATACCTCCTGTCTTGGATGTACTTGATGATGTTTATTTGGAGGCTTGCCTTAATCCGGATTCCCTGCCTCCTGCCCCAGTCAAGCCTGATAGGTACTACAGAGTTCCTAACTCTCACCAATTTCTTTACAAAAGCCATAATGCTGACCCTGAAACCATTTCTCAAGGCCCCAAGGGAATGAAGGCCTCTACTGCTAAGAATCCACTACCTTCAGAGAGTCAAGATCCTTAGAAAGGTGGGGAAAAAAGATATATACCTCGGCCACCCTGGCTATGAGGGCCTTAAATTGTCAGTTTCATATGCTTAAATATCAGCAGTTTCTGTTATCACAATTAAGAAATAAAATGTCTCAACCTGAACAACCAGATTTGAAGGAGTTGCAGGATGTGATGCATAGTGCAGAACAAGTGGGTAAACACACTTTACAATGTGGCTATGATGCCCTAGAGGCCTCAGGTAGAGCTGCTGTTACAGGATCAGTCATTCATAGACATGCATGGCTTAGGGAACAAATCTTGCCTGATCATGTGAAAGCTAAACTACTAGATGCTCCTTTACAAAAGGATGTGCTATTTGGTACTAATGCTGAGGAGATACTACGGAAAATGGAAGAAAAAGCCAAATCTATGCAAACAGTCAAAGCTTTTCTACAGGTTCAACCACCACATTTTAGCAGAAATTGGCCTTCAAAAAACTGGTCCTTTCCAGCCACGGACAAGCCCCAAAAAGGTAGATACAGGCGCACAAGGGGCAGAGGGCAATCACAAGGATCATACAGAGGCAGGCAATGGCAAAGTCAAGCACCAAGAGGTGGCGAGGACAGTGCACAACAATACAGGAAACAAACCCAATGACTTCCTCCTTTCCATGCCAAGCAAGTATCAGCTGGCAGCACCCTAGGGAGGAAGGCTGGCATTATTTACAAGAAATTGGCATATTGTCACAACAGACAAATGGATCCTGGATGTTATAAACAGAGGCTACAGATTTCATTTTCACACTCTCCCAAAAATGAGAGGCATGCCAAACCTGCCACACAATCAAAGGGCAGAGGCACAACTACAAATTTCTAAGCTCATAGACATGAAAGCTATTCAAGAGGTACCTACTCACAAACAATGTCAAGGTTTTTATTCCAGGCTATTTCTGGTACCAAGGAAAGGAACCGACTGGAGACCCATTTTGGACTTATCCATCCTAAACACATTCTTACTCGTACCAAAATTCAAGATGCTCACATTACAGCAGCTTCTTCCCATGCTGGGCAAGGAGTTTTGGCTGGTAACATTGGACCTCAAGGAGGCATACCTGCATGTCCCAATCAGACAAAGCTGCAGAAGATACCTCAGATTTCTTGCAGGTTCAATACACTATCAATTCTCTGCATTGCCCTTTGGCTTATCTACTGCGCCCAGAGTATTCATGAAATGCCTGGCATCAGTAATTGCCTACTGCAGACTTCAAGGGATACAAATTTACCCTTATTCGGACTGCCTGATCCAAGCGGACAGCAAGCACATACTTCTGGAACATCTAGCTTATGCAACACTGTTACTGAATTCTCTGGGATACACAATCAACAAAGAGAAATCCAGGCTAACACCATCTCAGAAAATAACTTTCCTGGGTGCCAACTTGGACACAAACACCCAGATGGCCTATCTTACGCCAGAAAAACAGGGGCAACTAACACAGTACTTCAAAACACTAGCAAATTGTTCCAGGCTTACTGCAAGGAAAATTATGCAGGCTCTGGGCTTCATGGCATCTTGCATTCTTTTAATCCCATGTGCAAAGTTGCATATGAGGAAACTTCAATGGTACCTAAAAATCCTATGGTCTTATCACAGCCACAGTTTGGAAACAATAATACCAATAATTCCATGTTTGCAAAAGGAATTTCTATGGTGGGCCCAAGCATGTCAAACAAACACAGGTCTTCCATTCTGCAAGCCTCAAGCAAATCAAGTCATCACAACAGACGCCTCAGATTACACCTGGGGGGCGCACATGACAGACAGGTGCATTCAGGGCAAATGTTCCCAAAAGGAAAAGCACCTTCACATCAATCAAAAAGAAATGCTAGCAGTGATAAATGCAATTACAGCTTTCAAGGACCTCCTGCATCCAGGACAATTATTGATAAGAACGGACAACACCACAGTAATGTGGTACATAAACAAACAGAGGAACACATTCATAGCCCCTGTGCAGACTTGCCATGACACTTTGGAACTTGGCTCTGGAATGGCAAATCAAACTTCAGGCACAGTACTTGCCAGGCTTGGAAAACACGCTGGCAGACAATCTAAGCAGAAATATGACAGATCCACACGAATGGAAGTTGCATCCTCAAGTGTTTACAAAGATAATCCAAGCGTGGGGGAGGCCAGACATAGATCTCTTCGCCTCCCACAGGAATCATCAATTGGAAAAGTTTTGTTCAAGGACCTTTCATCCAAAGGCCTGGAGAGTGGACGCCCTTTCATTCAGTTGGACAGCATGGACAGTTTACGCTTTCCCACCTCTGCCCCTTCTGCCCAAGGTGCTCTTGAAAGCAAGAGCAGACAGACCGAAGATGATACTAATTGCTCCAGACTGGCCAAGAAAACACTGGTACCCACTACTGAGGAGCCTAACACATACTCCTCCCTGGCCGCTACCTCTAATGCCCCTTCTGCTGACTCAGCACAGCTACAAAACTCTTCACTTGCTGCATGGAAATTTCCTTAACACCACAACAGACTCTACTCCCCAAAGAGGTGCAGGATGTCATTTTGGAGGCCAGAAGGCCATCTACTAGAAAGGTTTACTCCACAAAATGGAAACTGTTTTGCTCTTGGAATGAGAAAAAAGGCCAGGACCCTAAAAAACTGAATTTGCCTCGGGTATTACAGTATCTAGCTGAGCTGCTGAACAGTGGACTTTCATTTTCCTCCATAAAAATCCATGCCTCAGCCATTTCTGCAGAATTCAACACAGATCCACCCTTATTTTCTCACCCACTCTTAAGACAGTGCCTCAGAGGGGCTAAGAATATAAGACCACCAAGGAAACAACCAATACCAGCCTGGGATCTTAATTACATTCTAGAAAAATTAACATTGCCTCCCTTTGAACCAGCTGCCTCAACAGATTTGCAATATTTGTCCTGGAAAACAGCTTTCCTTCTGGCCATTACCTCAGCTCGTAGAGTATCGGAACTACAAGCCCTCATGGCTGTGCAGCCTTTTCTCATCTTCCATCAGGATAGGGTTTCCCCTCGAACCAACCCGCCATTAATGCCTAAAGTGGTATCCAGGGTAGCTTTAAATCAAGCCATACACTTACCTACCTTTTACCCCAATCCTCAAAACAAAGGGGAAAGGCTCCTACACTCCTTGGACATCCATAGACAGCTACGTTATTACTTGGACAGAACAAAGCCTTTCAGGAAATCAGAACAACTCTTTGTGTCCTATGCTGTAGGAGCTCAAGGGAAGCCAGTTACCAAACAGACAATTTCAAAATGGATAGGTCACTGCATACGGTTTTGTTACTCCTATCATAGAAAATCTGTCCCTGCAGGCATCAGATCCCACTCCACAGCTACCTCTACAGCCTTCCTCAGAGGAGTTCCCACCAAAGATATTTTGGAGGCAGCCACTTGGAGTTCTGTGCATACCATCACAAAACACTACCACCTGCCTTTATATTCCAAAACTAGAGCAGGCTTTGCCACTACTGTGTTGCAGGGCATTCTGGCTCATCCAAGTTCCACCTAGTGCCTACCACCCTGTGCGTAGCTTTGGGATTCTACCCATATGTGATTACTGCAGCTGTATGCACAATGAACATAGTACAGTTTTGTACCTACCATAAATGTAGATGTTGGAGTGCTAATACAGCTGCAGTACAGTTTTCCCTCCCTCCCTTCCCCTCTTAGTAAAGGCCTAGGGCCTAACCCCTCTTCATACAACCTGATGGGGTTATCCTTCTATGGTATATTTGCTTGCAACTACTGATTTTTGATTATATTGCATTTCATGTATATAAATATAATTTATGTATTGCCTTCCTTCTGGGGGCACCTGACATCTGGGGCAAGAAAGACTGAAGAAAATGGCGTCGGCTGTGTCTTATATACCCCTGCCTCACTGATGTCAGGAAAGAAAGCGACAACAACCGACGCCGGACCTAGACTTTGGAATTCGGCCGACCGAGGGACCGCCTGACGGCAGAGAACCCATATGTGATTACTGCAGCTGTATTAGCACTCGAACATCTACATTTATGGTGGGTACAAAACTGTACTTTTCCCTCCCTCCTTCCCCCTTTTCCTAAGGTTTAGGATAAATCTGGTATTTGCCAAAATAGCTTTTGGTTTAAGCCTTGTTTTCTGGGGGCTTCTGACAGTTACGGCAAGAAAGACTGAGGAAGTGACGTCAGCTGCCTCCTTTTGTATCTGACGTCCTTTACAACCGGCAGCCGACAACGTCATTTTTACTTACCTTTTGTATTCTGGCTGGTCAAAGGCTACCGGGAGCTGGATAACCCATTTGTTAGGACTGCAACAGTGAATACACTCGAACATCTACATTTATGGTAAGTGTACACAACTGTACTTTCCTTTTCTCATCTCCCAACAGCTACTCCCTAGTTGGGTGAAAAGTCTTCACAGTGTCTAATAAGAATACCTGTGAAAGTATTTCCACGCAAATATCCAAAACTATCTGGACTTTTTTGAAGACTTTGGTGCTCTACTAACTTCTTCCCATTACTACTTCATAATTTGTTACTGCGTACTCTTTCCCATTCCTGTCTAAACTCGTCTGATTCTTATGGCTGTGGAAAATCTTACATGGTTTATTATATCAGCTTTGATTTCATCTGTTCTTGACTCCCCTAGAAATTCCACCAGCATTTTACTTTTTACATGTTGTTCCTCTCTAACCCTGCCTAAACTTCACTGACCATCCTAATCCGCAAATCAAGTACTTGCTTATTTACACTTTACTAGTTTTCCCTCCCAGTGCATCTGTTCCATCTACCTTGGTTTCTTAGTTTATTCAAGCCACCTCCTTCTAAATTGTTTGGACCTTTACTTTTGTATATCCGTACCAGAAGAATTTCTTTGCTACAGTCCCACACTGATTTAGTCTTTGTAAAATATTACAGCTGTCTGTTTCCCCTTAGTGTCTTTCATCTAAAATCACATTATCTCTTCATCCTGTGTATCTTTCCCTTGTACCACCATCTTTTTTCCAGTTTGACCCATGTCCCTCATTTGGTATTTACGTTATACAAACAGTGGTGTACCCTTTCAAATCTGGTAGTCTGAATTCCTCTTACTCAAGAGGGAGAATTGGCTTCTCGCATTTATTCCCCACCCCTACCCCATAAACTTTTCAGTTCATTAATTCTCATCTCTTCTGTATAAAAAAAATATAAAATATATTCCTGGCCTTGCGTATATAACCAAAGGAACTACAAATATTTTTGCTGCTTGTATCCGACTACCCAAGTTGCCATGACAAAGTGTTTTTAACCCATATGCCAAGTATTTCATTTTACGTTCCCATAAATATGGATACTGCTGAACTAATGCATGTGTAAAATATACCAGTTACCTTTGTTTTGACTTCATTTATTTTGTATCCTGAAAGTGTCTGAAAATGTTTCACTATATTCTACTGCACCATGTTATCCTTTTATGGGTCTGTCAAATATGGAATAATATCTGCAAACAAGTCTTATTTTCCCTTCATTACTATACCAGTCTTATCCATTTATTTGAGAGTTCCTTATTTTTCTTGTTAAAAATATAAAGCAAATAGTGGAGAGGGGAGATGGCATTCCTGGCTGTTTCCTTCACTTAAACTCAGTTTGCCTAATAGTACCCCTCCCACCTTTATTCTTACCTTTGATGTATTCTTTTTATTAGCACTGTTGCATTAGTGGAAAATGTGAAAGCTGCATTGCTGGGCACACAAAATCCCAACAGACCTCGTTGAATGCTTTCTCTGCATTCAAACTCACCCAAAATAATGGCATTTTTTATGTTTTGATTACCTCTGAATCTTCATTGTTGTATTAATATTGTAAAATGTCTCGCTTCCCCAAAACCACATTGATCCATGTCTATCAATCATGGTAATGTTTTTGCTGTTCTCTTACCTAATGTAGCCATAAACACATTTTAATCATGATTTAAATAGTTGGTCTGTATGACACCAAGCTTTGTGCAACTGACACTGCAAGAACCAGGACACACTTCAGGTCCCATCTTCATCTGGTTCTTTTTAAAATTGATGGTTTAAAAAAGATTGTCAGCTCATGTACATTAATAAAAAACTACAAACCATGTTAACTTTTTTTTCTTTACATATATTATACAATACATATGTTTTCTTACTTCATAACAACTGACATTCAGTCAAACATTACATAAATTGCTCAATTCCTGCCTTCCCTTAAAACTCTCCTCCTCCTGAACATTTTTTCTGAATGTATTTACAAATTCCATTTATTTCTATGCAATTTGCCCCCTTTTCTAAAGATCCAATATCCCTCTCTTTTATCTCTTACAGTATCCAGTACTTCAAATGCAATTAGTTTAAATGTTGATGTCCATTTTCTAGTACTTGCTTTTTTGGAAGCCAATAGAATTGAACTTAATAAGGCCTTAACTGTCTTGGCAGTTCAGATCCTGTGTCCCAGATGTTAAAAGCTTCCTTAGTGATTTCTGTTTTCTCCCCCGGTATTTCTGTACAGCTTTTTTAAAATCTGCTAACTCCTTACACTCCCAGGAAACACGTTCCATTTACCTCTTCACCAACACACCTCCAACATTTGCTGTCTAACTGGACATTTTTTTGAAGTCTGTTTGGGGTGTAAATACTTAAACATACCCTTCCTAACTTTTATAACCTCCTGTGATTTATTCTTAAAATGCAATATTTTGTATGTCCTACTAATTATCCCCTTTTAAAAGCATGTTCTGTTAAAGATTCAAATAAATATTGTACCAGAGTAAGGTCCTTCAATTAGACATCCCTATCCCTTTCTCTTTGCCCATACTCTGAAATCAACCCCTGGTAAGGAAGCCAGTCTCTAATCTACAGTCCAAACTTTTTCCTGGCCTCATGCTAATCTATTAACCTTCCTAGTTATTTGTTCCCATGTCTTGGTTCCTTTTTAGTTTTTTTTTTTTTTTTTTTTTTGCAGTAAATTCCAGTCCTCGAGTATTTTCTGTACTCCTACTTGCAGTCATCCCTATTTGCAAAATCTCCTTTCTTCATTTCCATGATGGCTTAGTTGTTAGAATACTTTCTTCAACTTTATGAATATAATATGTATGTCTGCTTTTACTCTCCTTAGGGATCTGCATCCAAAATCCCACTCTCCATATTTCTTTAACCCCCCCCCGAGTTGCTTCATCATCATCCCTTTCCACTTTGAATTATAACCTTCTGCTTTTATGTATTTGAGCCTTAACTGTATTTATTTTATTTTACATTTGTTGACTGGGATAGTCAGACTGGATACATGTCCATTTTCAGCGGAGGCCCGGGGAGAAAAACTCTACACAGTAATACGTTATGTCAACAGAGACAGTTTGTAGAATACATGACACACATCGTTTATACAAATTTTAAATCCGAAATTAGCACATTACAATGGTAGGACAGAAGATAGAATTATGAAAACTCTTCATTAGGATACATACTATGCATTATACAATTGAGTTAGAATCTCTGAAACACAGAGATGATACTAGTCAGGATTAGAGCAAGGGCATAGCCAGTGTGATTTAAAATATTTTTGAGATTTTCTTTGAACAGCATAAGTGAAGGTTATAGAGTAAGGTCAGGAGGGAGTTGATTCCAGGTTTTACCAGTCAAGTTGGCAAACAAGGCTTCACCAGCTGTGTTAAATTTGATTGTTTGGATCAATAGTCTTGGATGAATGAAGTATTCTGTGATTACTATATGGGCTGACAATATTTTTGAGTGCTGGTGTATTATCAGGATGGTAGAGAGCTTTATGAGCTGGGTAATCTGTAGTAGGGAAGGTAGTTCAAGCCACCCTAGAAGTTTTAGGTTATGACCATGATGAGTCTTGTAGGCTGAACCAG
Organism: Protopterus annectens; assembly: GCF_019279795.1. NCBI lineage: Eukaryota > Metazoa > Chordata > Ceratodontiformes > Protopteridae > Protopterus > Protopterus annectens. The sequence goes on from NC_056725.1 coordinate 73,717,035, forward strand.
TGGCAAATCTAGCTATATGGTTGTAACAGTGGGATAATTTGTTGATTTCAGTTATGTGCAGGTTTGTGAGTAGGGTAGTATGAGCTGTAAAGGACGGTGGATAGGAGATGAGAATGGGCAATAGCAGTTCTGGCAAGAGGAGTGAGGAAGGGTTTGAGCTTGTAAAGGGATCCAAGATTTTTGCTTATGGTTTTGATGGATTGATTGACATGTGTCAAATATAAGGTTATTGACTATTATGACTCCCAGGAGTTTGGTTTGGGCTTCAGGGGAGATGATGGTCCTATTGTTAGATATTATGGAAATGGTTGGAGGGATGGACCTACAAGCGGGAGTGAACAGGAGCAACTTTGTTTTTTAGGGTTTAATAACAGACGGTGATTAGTGAGCCGGTTTTCAACAGTGTTGAAAGTACTCTGGGTTAAAGACTGCAGATCTGCTTGTGACGTGGCTGTGCAGATCAACGTGGAGTCATCTGCACATTGAATACAAGTTGCCTTGGGAATGATGGTGTGGAGGTCATTAATAAACATGGAGAACAGGAGGGGTCCTAGTATTGAGCCCTGTGGGACTCCTAAGGAAATGGATAGACAAGATGTTAGCTTATCTTGCCATAGGACTGCCTGTTGGCATCCAGATACGATTGAAAGCATTGGAGAAAGTGGTAGTCTAAGGAGAAGGCTTTTAGGGTATGCATGAGTAACTGATGGTTAACTATGTCAAAAGCCTTGGATAGATCTAGAAACGGAGCAGAGGAAAGTAGGTGTAGTTCTAAAGTATCTGTTCAAATCAGATAATTGTAAACCACCTTGTTCTTTTGGGTGTATGATGTCCCCACTCTGGGCCCCAGTAATCAAGGAGCCTAAATCCTCTCCACTGACACAAGAGAGGGACATTCACTTTGAATGCAAATGGTTGCACTCATTATTTCCATATGCAGCCGTCTGCATCAAGCACAGTTTCCCTTTAGAGCACAGGGAACACAGTCAGCCCGGGGTCTGGATTTCTTTATACTGGTCTCTTTCCAGGGCCCCAATAAGGCTTTTCACTACCACAGCTGTAGGATTTAGTCCTCAGCTGAGTGTCCAAGCCAAGTCCTCCAGCACCCTCTATGTGAAACCAGTGCTTTGTGACCCTGCTGCAAGTAGCTGATACAACGCACACATCTGGGAAAGGCCTGCACAGATTTACCTGCTGTGACCCCTTCTGCCTATTCTGTAAGGTAGTTATCACTGCCATCAGGCACTACAAAGCCAGCTACCTAAGGCTCTTGCAAATGTACCCAATTATACTGAGTAAAATTAATATTAATACAAATGGTAATGTTGACCAAACAGCCAGGCTTCAGGAATGGCCACAATGTCACCAATAGATGCAAGTACTCTCAAAGGTTAAAATATTCTCTAAAGGACCATCCACAATGAAAAGTTTAAATGTATTTAATAATAAATAATAAAAACATGAAAATATGAAATATCTATTTACAGTAAACACCAAAGTTTCAGTCACAAGAAATATTAAAAAAATAGCACAGCTGGAAAGATTCACACTGTCACAGAAAAACAATAATTAACTATTCTCACTACATTTTCCTGAATGGTATAGAGAATTACTGTTTCCTACTTAATAGAGCAAGACAAGATGAAATAGGTGAGGGATCCTTCTATGTTAGGTTCCAAGAAACAGACTGCCCTGAGACTTCTCGCATAATATTAAAACATTATTTCTGTACAGAATGACATCACATACATTTGGTTATCTGACTTTGGTTCCCATGCAATCCCCCATTGCTAGAAACTGCCAGGATTTAGCACTTGCATGTCAATAATATGCACACGAGCATTGCTCAGATCTGGTGCAGCTTCTGGAAGTCATAAAACAATTACAAACTTCTGCTCCTTCTACAGAGACTAACAGACCATGCTTCTTACAGACATTGCATCTCTGGCTTCATTCAAAACTGAGAGATAACATCTTTATAGCCTAGGCCTAGTAATTTAATTTCCTACTATTTTCCAAAGTTAGCTGGAGCCGAGGGGTCTATATTACATCGTCGAACTTCCAAAAGTTCACAAACTTAAACGTCCAAAACCTGAATATAGCAAAGCCACGGCACATCGATTTTTTCCCAGGGAAAAATCTGTGGGACATTTTCGGGGCTTTGCTATTTCCTCCACTGTGGTGCAATCTCGCAGTTGGTATATTTAAGTGGGGGGGGGTGTGGGGTGTTGGGGAACAGCAATTTTTTTTTCCCTGGGAAAACAATCGCTGTACTTTCTGTTTGCTATTTTAATGTTTTGGACATTTAGGTTCAGTATTACATCGTTCAAACTTTTGGAAGTTTGATGATGTAATATAGACCCAGAGCTGAGCTTAACCTTTCCTTTTCCAGCATCTTCTGTTACCATATATATTTGATTCAGTTACAATACAGTCAGACCCACTGTTGGTACATTTGTAACACAAGCAACTTTACAAATCCATTTCAGTGCAAGCGTCTGTACAAATTAGTTTGATGTTTAGGTAACCTATAATTCTTTACTAAATTCCAGCTAGCTGTGCTGGCATATGTTACACATCCACTGCCGTACCTCACATCATCATAGGGAGGATCATCTTGTTTCACTTAACTCTTGCCATCTTTCCCTCATGGATAAATCCTTTTAACGCTCTATTAATTATTGTACACAATTTTTCATCTGGTTGATAAAAATATACCTGACCTATATATAAAACTTGAGACTAAAAAAATTTCACTGCTTGTATCTTAGTATCCATAAACAAGAGTTTCCAGTTTTTGTATAGTCTTTTGTTTAGTCTCTTCCTAAATTTCCTTAGTTGCCATAACAGAAGTTATTTTAATCCATACCCCTAAACAGTTCATCTCATCTCCTCATAAATATGGGTGCTGCTGAACCAATTTTTGTGGTTACATAATTTACAGCTATAACTTTTGTTTCATTTTCATTAGTTTAATATTTCAAAAAGGCTTGAAACTATCCCAGATTGTTCCACAACACTGAGATGTCCTTTTCTCAATTTATCAATTACAAAATATTTTCAAATAAAGCAGTCTTTTTCTGGACTACCATAGATAGCAATTATATCCTGGAGCATTTGAGTCCCTTAATTTATTTGCCAGTGGCTCTAAATTATAAAGCAAATAAAGGGGAAAGAGGACACTCCTGCCTTGTCTGTTCAAACACAGTTTATCAGAGAGGAACTTTCCCATTTTAATTCTTGCTTCTGATCTTGCATATGTCCTCCTAATTAACCTTAGTGTATCGGGGAATTTAAATGCTTCCATTGCCCTTCTCATAAGATTCCAGCTTACTCAATGCTTTGTCTGCATCGAGACACGCCAACAATGTTTTCTTACATTCTGCTTCACTCTGGAATCCTTTTTCTATTAATGTTGTCAAATGTTTGCCTTTCCTCCACAAGGCTGCCTCTGGCTCGATTGTGTGAGTTGCTATAATCTGGCCTGTCTTATTCCTTTTTCATGGTTCATTTATAAGCCATTTCTGCTCATCTGCCCATCTGCCCTTAGATTTCCCCCTTAATTGCTCGCTCTTACTCTTTTTCCATTTGAACCAGCTCATCAGGCTGAATCAAGGTTCTTAACATGAAAGAATGTTTGGATGTCCACAGGCAGCTTAGATACTACCTAGACAAAACTCAAGGCTTTAGGAAAGCTGATCACTTGTCTGCTGTGAAGGGAAGAGGAAAGGACAATGAATGCCAAAGTAGACTATTTCCAAATGGTTGTCTCATGTTATTCCCTTTCGTTATACTCAATAGTAAACCAGTTCCAGGCAAGGTTAGGGTCCATTCCTTACATTTTTTTTCTTGCTCATTGTGTTTTTGGACTCTTACCTATTCTGGAGGCAGCAACTTAGACCTCTGTTCAAATTTTACAAAGCTCTACAAACAGGATTCCTTTTCAAGGTCCAGAACAGACTTTTTTAGATCATTCTCCAGGGACTCCTGGATTCTTAATTTGTGTTTTCTCCTCTCATTAGTTCTAAGCTATGGTAATCAACCCAAATAGCTTGGAGTACTGCAACAGTGATCTAAATTTGAGAGCAATACAGTTGTGTAAGTAAACTTTACATAACAATAGCTGTTCTAACAGATCACTGTTGCCATAACTGTCCCTCCAGCCTATGTATTTTGGCTGTTTTCCTTTGTATTTCTGGGGAGTGAGTGTATTGACCCATATGTACATTGCTAACCTTTGAGTTTGTTTCCCTAGCATTGTCCTTTCAGAGCTATTTCCTCCCATTTTCCAGACAAAAAAGTTTCAACTTTGTGCTCTTTTTGTATCAGAGCTTTCCATGAGCTTCTGACACAGCATGTTGAAGGAGCTCTTAAGCTTTGAAAGTTGGCCACTCACTATGGAAAGACCCAAGTAGCTTGGGCTAATGCAAAAGTGATCAGTCAGAACATCATCTGTTATGGCAAGTTTACTGACGCAACAGTATTTTTTTCACAGGTGGTACTGGTGTAGCTGGATGTTTACTAACTTTTTGCTGGGGTTGCTCATCCACTCACTCCCATCCAAACATGGCCAACACTTTCAGTACATCTGCTGATTGAGCCTGGATTATCTGGGGCACAGTCAGGGTGCATCACAGAAGCACCTTTTTTCTTTATATTTTCCTTCAATATCGACTAGAACAGGATTATTACTAAGCATGGTAGTGTTATAGAAATATATGGTCATTCGTACTCAAGAATATCCTATATAAAGACATGCACTTAAGTCAAAAAGCTTTACACTATGCAGTATTTACAGCTCAGAATTTAAAAAGTAAAGACTAGCTCTAGTATTAAGTGAACACTTTAAATGCTTAAATTACAGAAAGAAACCATTAGCCTGTCTCATGGTATGTTAAATGAATAAGATGGATGTTGCCAGTAAGTCATATTTTGAATGATTTGTGCATGAGCATCTTACCAAATGACAGTAATGTGAATGATACCATTAATACTAAAAGTCATGCTTCACTTAATCAGGTATACCTTGTCCAGAAGTAGTAAGCATAGGCCTGCCAACTACCATCAGTTAACTGTCTTAACCCCCAAAAAACTTTTTCAGTCTTATTCAAACATGTTAAAACAGTACTAGAAATACTTGAGAAACTGAGAAGGTAGCAACAATTCTTTGTGCTTCTAACTTTTGTCAGAAATGGCCTGCTACTGGCTTGTCAAGTTGCATGGATTTTATAGGAATTTTTAAACTTGAAGGAAAGACCGTTTATATTCATATGAAATTTAAGTGCTTCTCAATTAGCTCATACAGTATAAAGGACTTGCTACAAGCTTCAGAATTTATCTGATTAAATATCAACTCTTTTAAAACGTTAGTCAGACTGATAATACATAAATTGTGAAGTATAACAATTTTGAGTCTAATTGTTTGGTTTTCAAGTATTCTTTAATGACGTAAACATTTTATTGTCTTTTGATACAAGTACAACAAACTACTGCACAACTTGGTCAGAGCACATTTCACTGCACTACTTAAACATATTTATTAAATTATGTTTTAGACCTTGATATAGGTACACACCTATTAACAGAAGAAAAATAAACCATAGTAACGTTTTCATGCAGTATACAAATATGTTTTGTTTTAACAATTAACACTCACTGCACATTATATAAATTGCTTATTTGTTTCTTTCTTCCTTTAAAACCTCACTCTTCCTCCTCCTGAGCATTATTTTGCATGTATTGATCACACAGATTCTGTTTATTTCTGTGGAATGTGCTCCTTTCGTTGTATAAAGCCCCCCCCCCCACCTTGTATCTCATTTACAATATTCAGTACATCAATTTATCTTAGTTTAGATTTTCATTGTCAAGTAATTGCTTTTTTAGCAGCCAATAGCATCAAATTTAGTAAAGCCTTAAAATTGTTTAGGCAGCTCATATCATGTGTCCCACCTCAAAATAATCATTTCATTAGTTATAACCATTTGTTCACCCAACATTTCTGTCAGTGTTCTTTATAGGGAATGTTTGAAGTCTGCAGATTTCATTACATTCCAAAAAGAGAAAAAAAAATCCAATTATTTATCTTCCCTTTCCCACCTCCAGAATTTGCTGTTTACATGTGGAAAAATCCTGTGATGTCTACTGGGGTTATAAAATACCAATGCTAACACTTCCTTGCAGATTTCTTCCCATTGTTCCTTTGTAAACTGCCATGCCCTTCTCTCTTCCTAATGTTTTTTAATGTCTCTGACTGGTTATTAGTTATCACGCAATCCTTTATACATCCTGCTAATTGTTACTTTTTAGTGACAGATTTTGTTTGACTCGACCAAAAATTTTACCAGTGCTGGTCTTTAACTTAGTGTTCCCCATCACTTTATTTGGCTAGACTCTGTTTTCAATCCCTGCTAAGGAAGGTGGTCTCTAACCTTCAGTCTAAACTTCTGCTTATGCTCATCCCATTGTATTATCTTCCACTTTCAGGTTATTTGCTCTCAGTACCTTGCATTCTTTTCTAATTTCCTCCAGTAAATGCTTAGCATAGCTGCAGGCATTCATACTGGTAAAATTTCCTTCTCTATTCCTTTGCTGGCTTAGGTCAGAAATACTTTTTGTTTGAGTATGTTCTGCATGGTAGCTTTTCTTGCGGACTTGCATCCACAATCGTAATATCTCTATTTCTTGATCCTCCACCACCTTTTTATACTGTTTTATAATCTTCTGCTTGAGTTATGTATAAGTATACTGGCTCTCTCTAAAGTGTGCCTTCAAATCTGGTAATCATCTTATCCCATTTAACTCTTGCCCCTTTATACTCCAAAACAAGATCCTTCAACTTTATATTATCATTCACAACTTCTGTGGTTGGTAAACATCTGACTAACCTGTATTTAAGACTAAAGGAACTATATACATTATGCTTGTATCGTACTGTAATAGGATAGGACAGCCTGCCATAATCAGTACTAGAAAAAGTTTCTTAATGGGTGTTTGGGACACAACAAAAGTTAGCGAATTCACAAACTCACCATTACAGATCCAACTGCTTCCCCATTACTCCACATCACTGAACCAAGATATTTATATATCATATTTGACCAGTATCTCTCCTTTTACAAAAATATTGAAACCCAAGTTCAAAAAGTTTTAGCTCCGTTAAGGCCTTCTTACATATCTCCCATCTTCTTAATGTTGATGCCTTTAATGTTCCACATAGGCTTGAATATGGTTTGCCCATCATTACCCTGGGTTCATTACAAAATACCATTCAGCTTCAAAAAGCTGAAAATGAAATTCTCCAGTGCAGTCTCTTCAGTATGTTTGAATACCATTGTCATACACTTTGTAAAGGAAAATGGCTACCAGTGAGTGCCAGGGTCTCACTTCTCATTAATATTCCCACATGTGTACTTTTTAACAAAGATGCTGTCCTCCCCTGCTCAATATGTTATGTATCAAAACTCCAACTACTCAGGCATTCCACTGGCATGTAAGGGATAAAGCCCTAACTGTACCCCAGCCAACCTGGGTTTGTTTAGCAGCTTGACTGACTGAGGGAGTGGCAGGGGGCATGGTTGTGCCTATCCTGGGGTGAGGGCACTCTTTGTTGGTGCACCCTTGGGGGGGGTAGTCCAAAGAGGGGAGTTGCACTCAGAAGTGAGCAGTGAGTTTTGGGGGAAAAGTGGGTAGGGAATATAATACAAAAAAAAAAAACACAGAGGCACAGCTGGTTGAACCTCCAAGATTCCCTTAAGATCCCTTTAAGATCCATGACTGGCCCCAGCAACAATGGAGGAAGTTTCGGTGGAGTAGGAGAATGACTGGTACACTGGGCATGGATGTGGAGCACTGGGGGCTGGACCAGTAATAATGAGGTCTGAGGGGGACCAAACCAAAATTAAAAAAAAAAAAAAAAAAACTCCAGCTACTTTCAGAATTCTAACTCTCTTCTTTCTATGCCTTACAACTTGTGAAAGGTTATTTTCTGAATTTGCTTCAGCTTGTTGGAACTCTCTACTTGAACATACAAAAACAAGATGAAAATATTATTTTTCAAGCATCCTCCTCGCTTGCTAAAAGAAAACAAATATAAGTACTTCAGAGATACTGGCTAGACTGCTTCCTTGCACATACCCTCACTTCTAAACTCTAAATCTGAAATCCCCCTTTTCTGTTTTCCTCAAAGGTGTATACTTTGCTAATGACCACTAGGGCACTTAAATGCCTAGCCATGCAACCCAAATGAGACCCACAAATTTTGATTTGTATCTGTGGTGATTTATTGACTGCCTCTGTTCATCAGGGACATGGGAACCAAACCAGGGGTGATTGGTTACATATCCATTGGTCCAACTTGTGCTTAAAAAGGGATAGGGAAGAACTCTGCCCCACATGGATGGGGAGCCAGTAGCAGAGCATGGGAATTCTGTGAAACTCTCCAGCATGTCCTGTTTGTCACATGCACAATTTTAGTCTAGTAACTCTGATGCTGTTCGTTTTGCAGATGTGCAAAAGGTTTATCAAAACAGGTTCCAGGAATGCAATGATCACCTCTCAGAAGTCTGTATGATAGTGAGTAAAGAGGCAGGGCTTTGAGGTAATTGGCTTAGGACATTGTTTTCTCCCTGTATTCTTTTTTTATGGAACCTTTGTGGATGTGCCAGTTGCTGCACGTGTCTGGTCAGATGCATACTGAAGGGACCATTATACTCTATGATGGATCTTATGGGGGCTAAGTACAGTGGTACGATGACCTCTCTAGACTAAGATGCTTTGCTCTTGCTTATAAGTTAAGCAACACAGAAGGATTTTCTTACTACTTTGGACACCTGCTGATCGAAGGCTATGTTACTATCTACATGAATTCCCAGATCCCGGACCAGTGGCAACAACTTTTAAGGGCGTTTTATTGATTTAGATACCCAGGCTGGTAGATTTTCCTAAATATATTCTATTGCATTTCTTGATGTTAGGTTTTAAGCCATGGCTTTGGCACCAAGAGTTTGTATTAGACCTTCCTGAAGGGTGTTCTCATCTTGGGGGGAATTCAACTACTGCTCCCTGTTTGTGATCCTCTGTGAACTTGGTCAGCTAAAAACTTTGGACATTGGCTTTGAGATCTGAGAGGAGTGGACCCAACACAGAGCTCTGGGGGATTCCACTAATGACCAGCCTAGCCTGCCTGTGGAGGTGGCCTCACTGATTCTAACCTCCTAGGTCCCATCAGTGAGAAAGGTAGTTTTCCAATGTGTTATAAAGGGGATTTATACCTGGTTCCATAAGTTTGTATCAGATGCTTTAGCCAGATCTAGGTAGGCAATATGCACCATTTTCTTCTCATTCATTGCCTTATGACCCTTTAAAAGAAATCCACCAGATTCAGTAAGCACGGCCTTCCTTTGACAAAGCCAAACTGGCATAGATCCAGTGTCTGGAGGTGGTCTATGTCTCTCTTGATTATTTCTATGATAATTCTTTCCGTGGCTTTGCAAATAAGACTAGTGGGCCTGTACTTGCTAGGATCTGTTCAAGGCCCTCCCTTATGAAGGGGAGGTGATTGCTGCAGTCCTCCATTCACATGGCACAAAGCCTGTTTTAAGACTAACTTTGATATCATGGGTCCTATTAAACCATATTTCTTATTATTCAGGAGGCATCCTGAAATGCATAGATGACTACTGAAGCCATGTTCTTGGCTTTGAGTGCAAGTCAGTACATGTTCCCTAGATGTTCTTCTTGTTTCACTGTTGCAGTCATTACATTTGGGTTATCTGCTTGCAGGTAGCCCTCAGCCAGCCTGATTATCAAAGTCTTGGATGCTGCGTCTGATACTGTCTCTTCTTCCATGATGTCAGGGATATAAAGCATGCAGCCGACACCATAACATCAGTCTTTCTTGCCACGCGGTACCCGAAGCAGAAGCAGTTTGCAAGTGCCGGTCGGCTGACGCCTGAAATTTTCGTTTGAGTTTCAGAACCGAACTCTTCAGAAAAGCTTAGTACCCCATTGGGGATCCTTTTTCTTGCTCTAAACCGATGTCAGTAAAAGTTAACAATTGTATTACTTAATACCTAATAAAGATTTTCATTCATACTGCATTCCTTGCTTAGGCCCAGACCACGACATCCCTTGCTGTCAGTTTTTTGCCTTATTCAGTCCTTGAACTATTCATCATCTGTTCTTTTTTGCATCAAATTATTTTGGTACTGTTTAATTATCCGGACATGGCTTCGGTAAGCCATCCGACTACCGACATTCTGAAAAAACATAAAGATAAAGACAGAGAAAGACTGCATAGGTCCAAAGCTGCCCACGCTTCCATTAAGCTAGTCGCCAGTTCGCTGGTACTCAGTGAGGCGCTTTTGCAGCCCCTGATACCCACTACTTCAGATTTGCAGGCCTCTACTGAGCCCCATTCCAAGTCCAGTATGCCGCAAGATGCTGCTTTGATTATGGAACCTGCGGATGTCTCTACCTTGGATAGGTCCGGAGCCACTGCGCAGGTACTGGCTTCTGAAGGTGTATTCAGGCCTACTGGCTTACATATCAAACAGACGTCATCTTCTTCAAGGCCCTAAAACTCGACCCATGCCTAGAAAACCAACGTCCAAACTGCATGTTCAGGCCCATATGCCTAAAAAACAAACAATGGCTGAAGACCTTCTTACTCTAATTAGGGGAAGCCAGCCTTCTCCCTCTGAGACCTAGAACTGATTTTCCTTCTGATTATTCTGATCAGGATTCTGAAATTTCTGTTTCTTCTGATGACCAGGATTTTCCCTTATCTAACTATGAGGATTCTGATGCAGAGGACTCAATACCCTCTGCTTCCCCTCCAGAAGACTTTTCTTTTGGTGAAACTTTGCACACTCAGGGAGCATTTCCGCTGGGAAAGCCAGGATTACTCTAACTCCAAAAAGAGGCTTAGGGAATTCTTACTCCTACCTCAACACAGGCCTTTACCTATCCCTCCTGTACTGGACATTGTAGATGCCTTCTTGGAATCTAGCCTGGCTTCAGACCGTTTACCTCTGGCTCCCAGGAAACCTGACAGGTATTAGAGTACCCGATTGTCACAAGTTCCTTTTTAAGAATCGTACTGCGGACCCAGAGACCATTTCACAGGGACCCAAAGGCATTAAGGCTACTACTGCCAAAAATCCTACCCCCTCTGATAGAGATTCCAGGGCCCTGGACAGATGGGGTAAGAAGGTATACACTTCTGCTACTTTGGCCATTAGGGCCTTAAACTGCCAGTTTCATATGTTAAAGTATCAGCAGCATATTATTTGACTACTTAAACGGAAAATGATGTTGATTCCTGACTGTGCTGAAAATAAAGAATTACAGGATTTAATACATTCTGCTGAACAAGTTGGTAAACATACTTTGCAATGTGGTTTTGACTCTTTAGAAGCATCTTGCAGGGCTGCTGTCACTGGGTCTGTTCTTAGAAGGCATGTTTGACTTGAGCAAAATTTGCCATATTATGTTAAAGCTAAATTACTGGATGCTCCCTTTTAAACCAAGACTGCCTGTTTGGCAACAAAGCAGAAGTAGTACTTAAGATGGAGGAAAAAGCTAAATCTATTAGATTTCCTGCAAGTACAGCCTCCCAGATTTAGTAGGCATTGGCCTCCTTAAGAATTGGTCCTTTCCTGTCTCATCCAGGCCTTCTCGGTCCAAATACAGGAACATCAGACAACCTAGGCAACATTCTCAAGGTAGTCACAGGCCTAAGTAGTGGGGGGCTCCCACTGCCAAAGCTGGAAGTAGTAAGACACCTCCTATGGTAAACTGTCACAATGACTTAACCTTGAACCTTCCAAACCCTGCTCAACTGCCTGCTCCCTTAGGGGGAAAGATTGCCCTGCATGCAAAAAACTAGGAACTCATTACCCAAGACAAATGGATTTTAAATATAATTTCCCAAGGATACAGATTCCACTTCCACACCTTACCAACCCCAAACGGTTGGCCAGACCTACCCCCAAATCAGTGGGCAAAAGCTCAACAGAAGGTTTTCTCTCTCTCCTAACTATCAGGGCTATTCAACCTGTCCCAGCAGAGGAATGGGGACAAGGTTTTTACTCAAGACTTTTCCTGATACCCAGAAAAGACCACTCCTGGTGTCCTATCCTGGACTTCCCTATTCTAAACACCTTTTTGGTCATCCCAAAATTCAAAATGCTAACTCTTTATCAGATGCTCTCAATGCTAGGCAAAAATGCCTGGTTGGCAACATTGGACTTAAAGGAAGCCTACCTGCACATCCCAATAAGGGAATCTTGCAGAAGATACCTACGCTTCAAAGCAGGCTACATGCACTATCAGATGTTCATCGTGCATACAGCTGCAGTAATCACATATGGGTTCTCTGCAGTCAGGCGGTCCCTCGGTCGGCCGAATTCCAAAGTCTAGGTCCGGCGTCGGTTGCTGTCACTCTCCTGCCTGACGTCAGTGTGGCAGGGGTATACAAGACACAGCCGACCCCATTTTCTTCAGTCTTTTTTGCCGCACGGTGCCCGAAGCAGAAGCAGTTCGCAAGTGCCGGTCGGCCAGCTCCTGAATTTATGAAAAATTGGAAACCGAAGTCTTCATTAAAGCTAAGTACTCCGTTGGGGAAACTTTTCTTGCCTCATACCGATGTCAGAAAAAGTTAACAATTGTATTTCTTGTGGGAAGCAAATACCGCATAAGGATTTATTTCCCTCTGCATACCTTGTTTAGGCCCAGACCACGACGTCTCGGGCTGTCGCTTTTGCGCGACTTTCAATAAACGCACTATTAAGCGTCGGGCGGAGTTCGCCCAACACTTTTTTGGTATAGCCTTTGATTATAAAATGTCGTCAGACTCCGACTACCGTTTTGTCCAAAAAACGCAAGGACAAGGACCGACACACAAGGTCCGCGGTCCCCACCGACACCACGCCAAAACCGGCTACACGTGGTCCGGTTCTCAGCGAGATGCCTATGCAGTCCCTGACTACCGACGACACTTCTTTGGCGGTGTCTCCTGTACCCGAGACCACAGGTACCTCGGCCCATACCCAGACTACAACCACCGAAGCCACTGTGAACGTTGAGCCTCCGAATGTGGACAGGTCCACTTCCACCCATGGTGTCTTTAGACCCTCATCTTCCTTTTCCATTAAGGCCTTTACTAAGTCAAAATCAGCCAGGCATCCCAAGAGGCCTGTTGCACAGGGCCCGTCTCCAGGCCCCATGCCTAAAAAGCAGATGCTTAAAATGGCTGGGGATTTAATTACTCTTATCAGGGGTTCCCAACCCCCTCCAGACAAGAGACCCAGAGTGGAGGAAGATTCTCCCTGTTCTGATCAGGGCTCCATTTTTTCAGAACATTCTGATGTGGAGGAACACTCTTACTCCCCTTTTGAAGATTCTGATGCAGAGCAAGTCCATTCCTTCTGCATCTCCTGAGGATTTTTCTTTTGGAGAAACCTTGCACACCTTGAGGGAACACTTCCATTGGGAAGGCCAGGACTTTTCTGATTCCAAGAAAAGACTTAGGGAATTTCTTTTGTTACCTCAACACAGACCTCTGGCGATACCTCCTGTCTTGGACATTCTTGATGTTTATTCGGAGGCTTGCCTTAATCCGGATTCACTGCTTCCTGCCCCAGTCAAGCCTGATGGGTACTACAGAGTTCCTAGCTCTCACCAGTTTCTTTACAAAGGCCATAATGCTGACCCTGAAACCATTTCTCAAGGCCCCAAGGGAATGAAGGCCTCTACTGCTAAGAATCCACTACCTTCCAAAACAGAGTTAAGATCCTTAGAAAGGTGGGGAAAAAAGGTATATACCTCGGCCACCCTAGCCATGAGGGCCTTAAATTGTCAGTTTCATATGCTTAAATACCAGCAGTTTCTGTTATCACAATTAAGAAATAAAATGTCTCAACCTGAACAACCAGATTTGAAGGAGTTGCAGGATATGGTGCAGAACAAGTGGGTAAACACACCTTACAATGTGGCTATGATTCCCTAGAGGCCTCAAGTAGAGCTGCTGTTACAGGATCAGTCATTCGTAGACATGCATGGCTTAGGGAACAAATTTTGCCTGATCATGTGAAAGCTAAACTACTAGATGCTCCTTTACAAAAGGATGTGCTATTTGGTACTAATGCTGAGGAGATACTACGGAAAATGGAAGAAAAAGCCAAATCTATGCAAACTGTCAAAGCTTTTCTACAAGTTCAACCACCACATTTTAGCAGAAATTGGCCTTCAAAAAACTGGTCCTTTCCAGCCATGGACAAGCCCCAAAGAGGCAGATACAGGCGTACAAGGGGCAGAGGACAATCACAAGGATCATATGGAGGCAGGCAATGGCAAACTCCAGCACCAAGAGGTGGAGAAGACAGTGCACAACAACACAGGAAACAAACCCAATGACTTCCTCCTTTCCATGCCAAGCAAGTCTCAGCTGGCAGCACCCTTGGGAGGAAAGCTGGCATTATTTACAAGAAATTGGCATATTGTCACAACAGACAAATGGATCCTGGACGTTATAAACGGAGGCTACAGATTTCATTTTCACACTCTTCCAAAAATGAGAGGCATGCCAAACCTGCCACACAATCAAAGGGTAGAGGCACAACTACAAATTTCAATGCTCATAGATATGAAAGCTATTCAAGAGGTACCTACTCACGAACAAGGCCAAGGTTTTTATTCCAGGCTGTTTCTGGTACCAAGGAAAGGAACTGACTGGAGACCCATTTTGGACTTATCCATCCTAAACACATTCTTACTCGTACCAAAATTCAAGATGCTAACATTACAGCAGCTTCTTCCCATGTTGGGCAAGGAGTTTTGGCTGGTAACATTGGACCTCAAGGAGGCATACCTGCATGTCCCAATCAGACAAAGCTGCAGACGATACCTCAGATTTCTTGCAGGTTCAATCCACTATCAATTCTCTGCATTGCCCTTTGGCTTATCTACTGCGCCCAGAGTATTCACAAAATGCCTGGCATCAGTAATTGCCTACTGCAGACTTCAAGGGATACAAATTTACCCTTATTTGGATGACTGCCTGATCCAAGCGGACAGCAAGCACATACTTCTGGAGCATTTGGCTTATGCAACACGGTTACTGAATTCTCTGGGATACACAATCAACAAAGAGAAATCCAGGCTAACACCATCTCAGAAAATAATTTTCTTGGGTGCCAACTTGGACACAAACACCCAGATGGCCTATCTTACGCCAGAAAAACAGGGGCAACTAACTCAGTACTTCAAAATACTAGCAAATTGTACCAGGCTTACTGCAAGGAAAATCCTGCAGGCTCTGGGCTTCATGGCATCTTGCATTCTTTTAATCCCATGTGCAAAGTTGCATATGAGGAAACTTCAATGGTACCTAAAAAACCTATGGTCTCAACACAGCCACAGTTTGGAAACAATAATACCAATAATTCCATGTTTGCAAAAGGAATTTCTATGGTGGGCCCAAGCATGTCAAACAAACACAGGTCTCCCATTCTGCAAGCCTCAAGCAAATCAAGTCATCACAACAGATGCCTCAGATTACGCCTGGGGGGCACACATGACAGACAGGTGCATTCAGGGCAAATGGTCCCAAAAGGAAAAGCACCTCCACATCAATCAAAAAGAAATGCTAGCAGTGATAAATGCAATTACAGCTTTCAAGGACCTCCTGCATCCAGGACAATTATTGATGAGAACAGACACCACCACAGTAATGTGGTACATAAACAAACAAGGAGGAACACATTCATACCCCCTGTGCAGACTAGCCATGACACTTTGGAACTTGGCCCTGGAATGGCAAATCAAACTTCAAGCACAGTACTTGCCAGGTTTGGAAAACACGCTGGCAGACAATCTAAGCAGAAATATGACAGATCCACATGAATGGAAGTTGCATCCTCAAGTGTTTACAAAGATAATCCAAGCGTGGGGGAGGCCAGACATAGATCTCTTCGCCTCCCACAGGAATCATCAATTGGAAAAGTTTTGTTCAAGGATCTTTCATCCAAAGGCCTGGAGAGTGGATGCCCTTTCATTCAGTTGGACAGCATGGGCAGTTTACGCTTTCCCACCTCTACCTCTTCTGTCCACCTCTACCTCTTCTGTGAAAGCAAGAGCAGACAGACCGAAGATGATACTGATTGCTCCAGACTGGCCAAGACGGCACTGGTACCCACTCCTGAGGAGCCTAACACATACTCTTCCCTGGCACCTACCTCTAATGCCTCTTCTGCTGACTCAGCACAGCTACAAAACTCTTCACAGTCAGCTGAAAACCCTCAACCTCGCTGCATGGAAAATTCCTTAACACCACAACAGACTCTACTGCCCAAGGAGGTGCAGGATGTCATTTTGGAGGCCAGAAGGCCATCTACTAGAAAGGCTTACTCCGCAAAATGGAAACGGTTTTGCTCTTGGAATGAGAAAAAAGGCCAGGACCCTAGAAAACTAAATTTGCCTCAGGTATTACAGTATCTAGCTGAGCTGCTGAACAGTGGACTCTCATTTTCCTCCATAAAAATCCATGCCTCAGCCATTTCTGCAGAATTCAACACGGATCCACCCTTATTCTCTCACCCACTCTTAACACGGTTCCTCAGAGGGGCTAAGAATATAAGACCACCAAGGAAACAACCAGTGCCAGCCTGGGATCTTAATTACATTCTAGAAAAATTAACATTGCCTCCCTTTGAACCAGCTGCCTCAACAGATTTGCAATATTTGTCCTGGAAAACAGCTTTCCTTCTGGCCATTACCTCAGCTCGTAGGGTTTTGGAACTACAAGCCCTCATGGCTGTGCAGCCCTTTCTCATCTTCCATCAGGACAGGGTTTCCCTTTGAACCAACCCGTCATTTATGCCTAAAGTGGTATCCAGGGTAGCTTTAAACCAAGCCATACACTTACCTACCTTTTACCCCAATCCTCAAAACAAAGGGGAAAGGCTGTTACACTCCTTAGACATCCATAGGCAGCTGCATTATTATTTGGACAGAACAAAGCCTTTCAGGAAATCAGAACAACTTTTTGTGTCCTATGCTGTAGGGGCCCAAGGGAAGCCAGTTACCAAACAGACAATTTCAAAATGGATAGGCCATTGCATACGGTTTTGTTACTCCTATCATGGAAAATATGTCCCTACAGGCATCAGATCCCACTCCACCAGGGCCACAGCTAGGTAGTAGAGGTCTACAGCCTTCCTCAGAGGAGTTCCTACCAAAGATATTTTGCTAGCAGCCACTTGGAGTTCTGTGCATACCTTCACAAAACACTACCATCTGCCTTTATACTCCAAAACTAGAGCAGGCTTTGCCACTGCTGTGTTGCAGGGCATTCTGGCTCAACCCAGTTCCACCTAGTGCCTACCACCCTGTGCGTAGCTTTGGGATTCTACCCATATGTGATTACTGCAGCTGTATGCACGATGAACATAGTACAGTTTTGTACCTACCATAAATGTAGATGTTCGAGTGCTAATACAGCTGCAGTACAGGTTTCCCTCTCTCCTTCCCCTCTTGGTAAAGGCATAGGGCCTAACCCCTCTTCATACAACCTGATTGTGTTATCCTTCTATGGTATATTTGCTGGCAACTACTGTTTTTTGATTATATTGCATTGCATGTGTAGAAATATAATTTATGTATTGCCTTCCTTCTGGGGGCACCTGACATCTGGGGCAAGAAAGACTGAAGAAAATGGCGTCGGCTGTGTCTTATATACCCCTGCCGCACTGACGTTAGGAAGGAGAGTGACAGCAACCGATGCCGGACCTAGACTTTGGAATTCGGCCGACCGAGGGACCGCCTGACGGCAGAGAACCCATATGTGATTACTGCAGCTGTATTAGCACTCGAACATCTACATTTATGGTAGGTACAAATCTGTACTTTCTCTGCACTGACTTTTGGCTTATCTACTGCACCCAAGGTATTCACAAAGTGCCTAGCTCCAGTCATTGCATTCTGCAGGCAAAGAAATATTCAAATATACCCATACCTGGACGATTGTCTAGTTCAGGCAGAAAGCCAGGACATACTATTAAGTCATCTGGCATTTGTAAAGAAGCTGCTAACCTCACTGGGGTACACCATAAATGAAAAGAAATCTCACCTAGTACCCTGCCAACAAATTGTATTCCTGGGAGCAAGCTTGAACACAACTTCCCAGACAGCCTACCTCATGCCAGAGAAACAAGTTTATTTGACAGCCTACTTCAAACTACTGGCCTGAAAGACCCAGCTATCTGCAAGGAAAATACTGCAAGCCTTGGGGTTCATGGTCTCTTGCATTTTACTATTTCCATATGCAAGACTGCATATGAGGAAACCACAATGGTATCTTAAAAGCCTATGGTGCCAACATTCTCAGGATCTGGAATCAATGATTCCTATCATTCCTTCTATAAAGACAGAATTCCTTTGGTGGGCAGACGCCTGCTACTACAACAAGGGACTGTCATTCACTCTACCCCCTGCCACCCAAACCCTAACAGATGGATCGGACTATGCATGGGGGGTGCTCATTTGGCAGGGCAGTGCATTCAGGGCAAATGGAACCCAAAGCAAATGCACCTGCATATCAATCAAAAAGAAATGTTAGCTGTACAGAATTCTGATAGCCTTTAAGGACCACATTCTTCCAGGACAATTATTGGTAAAGACAGACAACACCACATTTATGTGTACATAAGCAGGGGGGAGCCCATTCATACCCTCTCTGCAGACTAGCCATGGCTCTGTGGAAAACCGCCTTGAGCTACCAAGTGCACCTACAAGCTCAATTCCTGCCAGGCAAGGTAAATTCACCGGCAGATGACCTAAGCAGAAATCTCATGGACCACACAAATGGAAACTGGAACCCAAAGATATTCAACATTTTGAGAAACAAATGGCCCAGAGATGTACCTGTTTGCCACCCCTCAGAACTACCAATTGGACAAATTCTGCACAAGGACTCCCCACAAACAAGCTTGGAAAGTGGATGCCCTGTCCTTCACATGGGAAAGCCTCTCAGTTTATGCCTTTCCCCCTCTGCCTCTCCTCTTGAAAGTTGTGCTAAAGATCAATCTGGACAAACCAAGGACAGTACTCATTGCACCAGACTGGCCACGCCAACACTGTTACCCCTTCTTGTGCAGTATGTCACTGTTGGAACCATGGCACCTGCCTCAGACCCCTTCCCTGCTGTACCAGCAGGAGGGCCAGATTCTGCATCCCCAGCTTCAAACCTTGCAGCCTGGCTAATTACCTGAGCTCTCCAGTACCACCCCTCAGTAAGCAAGTGCTGGATGTCATTCTGGAGGCAAGGAGGCCTAGTACTAGAAAATCCTATGCTGAAAAGTGGGAAAAAATACTGTTCCTGGAGCCACACTCAAGGGATAGGCACAACAGTGCCCAGCTTACCATATATTCTTCAATACTTAACAGAGATGCTCCACAAGGGCCTTTCCTTCTCCTCTATTAAAATTCATGCCTCAGCCATTTCAGCACATTATAATACTGAGCCCCACCCCTCTTCTCTCACCCCCTGCTGAAGCAATTCCTCAGAGGGACCAACAATTTAAGACCACCCAGGAGAGCCTCTACCTAGCTCTGGGACCTTAACGTTGTATTGGAAAAGCTCCCTCTCTCACTCCACCTCCTTTTGAGTCCGTTGCAACTGCAGAGTTGAAATTCCTGCCTTGGAAAACAGCCTTCCTTCTAGCCATCACGTCAGCAAGAAGAGTGTCTGAATTACAGGCCCTCATGGCAGTGGAGCCCTTCATCTTACAAGCAGACAGGTTGTCCCTCAGGACCAATCCTTCCTTTATGCCCAACGTGGGTATCCAGTGTGGCCCTTAATCAGTCCATTCATTTGCCAGCCTTCTTTTCTAATCCACAGAACAAAGGAGAATGAATACTGCACTCTGGACGTGCACAGACAACTTAGTTTTTATTTGGACAGGACTAAGCCTCTCAGAAAAACTGAACAGTTGCTGGTTGCCTTTGCTGCAAGGGCAAATGGGAAGGCCATTTCAAAGCAAACCATTTCTAAGTGAATAGGCCACTGCATTTATTTCTGCTATAAAAACTATGGAAAACCTACCCCACAGGGGATAAGATCACATTCCACCAGGGCTGCATCTACTTCAACAGCCTCTCTCAGAGGTGTACCTACCAGGGACATGCTAGAAGCTGCTACATGGAGCTCTGTACATACCTTCACCAAGCATTACCACTTGCCTATTTTTTTCTAAATCCAGAGCTGATTTTGCAACTGCAGTCTTGCAGGGCTTAATAGCTGGTCCTAATGCTCTCTAACTGCCTCCACTCTTCCTTAGCTTTGGGAATCTACCCAAATGTAATGACTGCAACAGTGAAACACGAAGAACATAGTACAGTTGTGTACACTTACTATAAATGTAGATGTCTGAGTGCATTCACTGTTGCAGTCTTGGTTACCCTCCCTCCAGCCCCCTGACTTCTTTTAGCTATACCTTTCTTTTTGCTTATTGTATTTAAGCTTTCTGGTGTATTTGCTTTTTATTGGAGGTGTAAGCTTGTATATAATTGCTTCCCATTATGAGGGCACCTGACATCTGGGGCAAGAAAAACTGATGTAATGGCGTTGGCTGCATGCTTTATACCCCTGACGTCATGGAAGGTAGAGACAGCCTCAGACGCAGGAACCAAGACCTTGATAATCAGGCCGGCTGAGGGCTACCTGCAAGCAGATAACCCAAATGTAATGACTGCAACAGTGAATACACTCTAACATCTACATTTATGGTAAGTGTACACAACTGTACTTTATAGCTGGATGGGGGGGTTATGTTTGAGGGTATTTTTGATGGGATAGTTGAAGGTGAATTTGTCCACTAACAGGTTTGCTATATCGCCAGGCTCAGTGAATGTGGCACCATTAACCACCAGTTCAGCACATTGCTGCATGCTGCCCTTGAGGTTTCTGACGTAGCTGTAGATGTCCTTATGGTTGTCTTTCACCTGGGAAGGTATCTTAACCTCAAAAGTTGGCTTTGCTTGACCTAATTACTTTGAAAGAGTTTCTGTCTTTATGGGGATTACCCTTCCTGATTTTTGCCATTTTTTTCCCTTTTGTTGTATGTCCTGTTTAATTTGGGATGCCACCAGGGTGGTTTATTTCTAGGACTAGTCCTGGGGTTGCTTCTGTTAGGTACAGCAGCCATTGTCATTGGTCTAGAGTTTGAGAGCAATTCAGCATATGCTGCTGTGTTTTGTAGGTTTGGAGGGTCATTGAATTTCGACAATCCATTACTTAATAAAAGGTAATTTTCTTTTGAATAGTTCTAAACTGTTACTGGTTTTAATGGGATTTTGGAGTTAATTTTAATTTTAGAAGAGACATCTTTATGGTCTGACCTTACCATTGAGGATGAGACATGTGGGGTGCAGCAATCGCCCATATTTGTAAGCACACGGTCCAGTATGTTGGAGCCTCTAGTAGGCATATTTACTATTTGTTCAAGGGTGTTGTATTTAAGAAGTCCAGGAATCTCTGTGCCTGTAGATTTGAGGCTGTGTAGAAATTAGTCTATAGAGGGGTAATTATCCACTTCCATGAGTAGGGTGTTGGATGGATGGTAAATGTCTCCAGTAGGTCCAAGTGTGCACTTTGAGCTATTTCAGGCATTGCGGGGTGATCTATAAGTGGTGAGGTATGCTACAGGATTTTGTCTATGGTGATCTGCACATGGAGAAACTCCAGCAAGTCATGCTGTTTGACCATCCTAGAGATATGTTGCTGCTTGTATACTGAAACACCTACTCCTTTAGCCCTTTTCTGTGCAGCTACTGGTATAAAAGTATGGAAGTCACTGAAATAACAGAAATATGGCAGAAATATGTTGGGTTACCCTCTGCCACTTTAAACCCTGTGTCGGTAAAATAGTAGGTGTCTGTATTCTCCAGTGTAAGGAGGGCTTGGAGGGGAATGTACTTTTTTGTTTAGGCTCTTAGCATTAAGTAGTAACACCTTGAGGGTTCAGTTGAATTGATTTTGCTGTGTTGGTAGATATTTGGTATTGCCTAAAAGAAAGCACTATGAGGGTGGATAAACTTTTAGCCAGTATTTGAAACCCTAGAGGGGAAAGGTGTAGACCATCCTTGGCAAAGCAACGTGGTCTGTTAGCTATATCTCCCAAGCTAAGAAATATGGATCCCTGTAGAATGACATGAGAAAGACTGGCAGTTGTTTAAATCAGTCATTTTTTGCTCATATTGTGGCATCATCCTCTGTGATGGTAATATGCTGCTTAATGCTATGCTTATACCAGCCTTAGACACACAGTCTGGAAGCTCCATAATGGTTCTCTTCATATAGCCCAGGGAGGTACATCTCTGGTCGTTTTCACCTACATGGGCTATGATGGAATCATACTGGTACCTCTGGAGTAATGATTTTAGTACGTATATGGTTTGGTGGATTTTGGCTCTAGATAAGCAGTTAACTGTTATCTTCTCCTTGCTCAGCCTGGTTAGAGTGGCATCTGTGTATCTTACAATGGAGTCCCCTATGGTAAGAGTCCTGGAAAGTGTGTTTGGTTGCCGTAGGGGCTTAGTGTTTGGGGCTCCCATCAGAGTAACAGTATGTGTGGTGGTAGGTAGTGGTTTTTTTTTTTCTGAGTGCCTTCGGGCTTACTGAGGTGTAGTTTTGAGTTTAGGAATACGTCTCCCTGTTTAGCACCATCCTATGAATGCAACATATTAGGGGAAAGGAAAGGCCATAATGTTATGGTAATTCCTTTTTGTTTTACTATGTTTATAAGTGTTTTTCCAGTTATTATTTGCTCTCCAGTTAGATTCTAATTCTTTCACCATGTATACTGCATTGTACTTCATAGTACATTGTACACTACACTCCTGTAAGATTATCATCATTTGATCACTATACAGTAGCCTAAGCTAGGTTATATGCTGCCTAGAATATAACAGCCAGGCAGCTTCCAAAACTTAAAAGTACCTTCCCCAAACACAGACCATTGTAAGCTTGAGCAGAACAAAGACAAAAAAAAGCAGTCTGGATGCCAAGCCTTTCAGATATGTCTTGCTACCAAAGAGTGCTCCTCTGCTAGGCTTTTGAGGATCAGTGTTTGGCTAGTGTTTCTCCATTGCTGGAAAGAGAAGCTCCCTTCATGGAGAAAACTTTCCACATCATTTTTATGACTTAAAAAAGAACTGTTATGAAACAATTGTTTCTTTTAACCCCTTCAGCTAACATGTTTTTTTTCTGTTATTTGTGTGGACTTGTCATTAAGAAGTTATTTACTTTTTTTATTTTTAAGTTCCGTTACTTTTTATTGATATAACATTTAATGGGCTGTCTTTTGTGCTTGTCAGTGTTATTTTTGTAAGTACACTTTTAATCAGCATTGCTAGTAACATTTCAGGTTTCTTTCTTGGTTTAACAGGCAACATGGAACAGTTTACTGGTTCTTGACTACTTCAGATGCAAGGAAAAAAAATTTCTGGGCAAGTTTTGCCATTTCAGCAGACTGCTTTCTTGCCACAGATGGGTGACTGCAGTGGCCATTTCAGATTCCTCAGACCACTCATCTTTTTTTCTTGGGTTCCTCTGGTGTAGTCCCTTCAGCAACTGTGAACTGGGGTGTCTGTAACTCATGTCCTTTGTGGACATGGAAGAACCACTCCTTTTGGTCTGGGAGAAGGAGTGGGAAATGCTTCTTTGGCTACATTGATACCGATCATGATCTGTCATCTATGAAATTTCCAGTTTAAAAGAAGCAAAAAGTTAAGCATTTGTATTCCGCTGTCTGTTTCCTTAAATAACTCTGGTCTTTGTATGTACTCCTAATCCATTACATTCTATTTTTTTCCTGCTAAAAGAAAAAAAATATTCCGTTTGTGATTATTTCCACTGTGATAAACAAGGATTTGAATTTAAGGGAACTTTTTCAGTTGTTGCCCCCTAGGCATCAGATTCTGTTTCTAAGGAGAGTTTTTCTTATGTTTTTCCCTTAGAAGAATTTTCCTTTTCTGATACCATTCCTAGAAGTATTCTTTTCAACAAGAGCAAAATATCTTTCCGGTTTACTTAATTCCAGTTGAAATAATTAGGATTTTCCTTGGCCTATGGCTGTTCCTCCTGTGCTTCCAGCTTTGGAAGATGTTTTTATTTTGGCCTGCAACATGCCGAGAGCCAATGTGTGAGGTTCCTCATTTTTATACAAGCCCTGACCCTGCAATGATTTCCTTGTCAAGTCATTTTGCAGCTTAACATCTAGTAAATACTAATTCTTTCCAGTGACAAGAATAGGATAGCTTGGAATGCTTAACTATCAAGCTCTCATTAAAAATTGTGCTTGTTTGCTTTGGAAAATGTGAGGAAAATTTGTGCCTCTTCCATTTGAGTGTAAATTTTCTCTAAATGATTCTGAGTTAGCTTATGCTTCTACCAGAAGAGCAGCTACTGGCTCTGTTATAACCAGATTTGCATGTTTGTTCTCTAAATGTGCCTGAAGGTGCAATAGCTGAAATATTGAATTCTCCTCTTGATAAGGTTGCATTTGGGCCATCTGCTGCTGAGGTCCTGAAAAAAATGTGTTATGAGAAAGGAAAACTGATTCAAGGAGTGACTATTTTAGCCTTCCTTCTTCATGTGCTAAACATTTCATCTCTACTGTCAGAATCTTTTTATAAAAAGCAAATAAAGCAGACTATGCATCCTTCAGGAAAGCAGTCTTTCCAGAAGACAGTCCTGCAAGTCTGATTGACTATATACAAATACCCGTCCATTGCTTGTAATGATTTCTGTATCTCCATTTCTCTCTCTGGCAACATTAGGGGTTCTGATGACTGTAGGATTCCCTACCTCCTTTTTATGGACCCCCACCCCATCATCACCATCCATATCAAACTTCTCTTTTTGTATCTGCTGGCTCAAGAGGTAATAGAACCTGCCCCTCTTTTGCAAGGAATCCTTTCTCAATCTTACTACTTTGTTCCCATTTCAGTTTTTTGGTAACCCAAGATTTAAAATATTTTGTACCGCTTAAGTTTTCAACCCTTTTAAAGGTTTTCTGTGTCTGGATTAGCCTTTTAATTCTCCACATTACCCTTTGGCATATGCTCTTCTTCAAGGGCATTTACAAACTGTGTAACTCTAGTGATAGCCTATTACAGACTGCAAGGTGTTTATTCACTTTCATCTTATTTAAACAACTTGATTATCTTTGCAGAGTTTATTTCAAAGTGTCAGGAATCACTCACTTTGGTAAGGGATCTCCCTCAGTTTCTGGAAAAAATTCAGTAGTCTTACCTTATTCTGTCCCACAGAATGGTGTTCTTGGGCTATATCCTTCATACTTCCATTGAAAGAGCTTTTCTTTCACAGAATAATTTGATCTATGTCTAGTTCTGTTCCCAATTTGTTCTACTCAGTCTTGCGCTTCTGCAAGGGAATTTTTCAGGCTTTTTGGTTTCATGGCATAGTTACAGTTGTACAAGTAAATTTGCCATAACAGTAGATGTTCAAATGATCACTGCTGCAGTAGCCTTAACCATAATGAGTTATAACATGCTAAAGATAGCTGTCCCACTTCCAAAGCTTCAGGACACCTTCCATTCACCAAAACTTTGTCACCTCAAGCTGAGCTGACTAAAAAGACTGTGTTGGGTCACCAAGCCCTTCACAGTTTTCAAGCCAACAGAGAGGGGGAGACTATCTTGAAAATGACTGTGACACCAGGGAAATACTAACAGTCCAGCTATCTGGAATTTTATAAATAATCATATGTCATTTGTAAATAGTAATATGATTCATATGCTTGTCTTACAAATGTAAGAGAACTGTATATTATGTACTGAGCTTCAAGAATGTAACCACAGTGTACCCTACTGGAAAAGAACAGAAATGTGTATAAACTATATACTTGTGCAAATGTACATTTTAATAGTAGAAGCTGGAAAATACACAGTTAACTTGCAAAACTTCAAGAAAATAAGTTGGAATCGGTGTGTTTTACGATTGTTTCAGTGCAGCAGGCAGTGTGTCTAGAAAGTAATTTTAATTACTAGGTTTAAAATGTAAAGTGCTTTATTGCTTCCATGCAGCTACACATCAGGAAGATATATACTTCTCACAGAGATAATACACTTCTGTTGGTATCTGTTAGCTTGGGAACTGAAGGCAGGTGACAGAGTGATGTTATCCAAGTTGACCTAGCAGTCATGTTTGTTAGTAATTTAAGAACTCTCTCAGAGCAAGACTATACATTTTGACTTGTCTTGGACCTAGAAGCATCCATCATCTGCATTTGCCTTACTCTGTCAGTAAGTTATTTAGGGCATAGTATTTTTACATATAGATATGAATTTAGTAAAGATTAGTTTAGATGTTTTCTGTATTTATTTCAGACTGTCCTGCAATATTTTAAAATATTTTCTGTGATTCTGAACTCTGCAATTAGTGTTCGAGTATTGTCTTGTTCTTTTATTTATTATTAAATATATTTAAACCTATCTTTGTGGCTGATATTTGTTAGACATATTTAAGCTCTTAGAGTACTTACATATGTATTTGGTGACACTATACAGGCCACTCCTAATTAGCCTTAGTCTTGGTCACACCTAATTTGGATAATAGTAACATTACACAGTAGGATTAGGCACCCTTTGTAAGGGCCTTAAAGTAGCTGATAAGTAGTGGTTGGTGGCAGTGATAACTACCT
This sequence comes from Protopterus annectens, assembly GCF_019279795.1. NCBI lineage: Eukaryota > Metazoa > Chordata > Ceratodontiformes > Protopteridae > Protopterus > Protopterus annectens. Next base: position 73,743,761 of record NC_056725.1, read on the forward strand.
TATAGTCTGGGCAGAAGGGGGCATAGGTAGTAAACCTGTGCCAGCCTTCCCCAAGAGTGTCTGTGTGGTTTTGTATATAAATCAAATCTGTGTGTGTGTGTGTGTGTGTGTGAGCTACTTGGGCAGGACTGATTGGACAGAGAGGGTGCTGTAAGTTTTGGCTTGACCACTTAGTTGAGATCTTAACCCTGCAGCTGTACCAGTTGGGAGTCTTACTGGGGATCTGGAGAAAGAGGGAGAAACCAGTCCCAGGCTGACTGTGATCTCTGTGTGCTCTTAAAGGAAATTGTACTTTACTGTGTGTGTGTTTAAATTATAATATAGTCAAAATGTGTTTGTTAGAATGCTTTAAGTTAACACCTGAAGCTTGTAGGAAAAGGTTTTGTGAGCATAGACGCAAGGCAGATGAAAGTGTGTATGAATATGTTGCTGAACTAAGCACTTATTTTCATAGGTGAGTGAGTGGATGTCAGGTCACCACTTTTGAAGGGTTGGCAGACCTTTTGGTAAGGGAACAAGCCCTTAGCACTTTGCCTGAGGACATGCAAATCTGGATAGCAATAGTGCAGATGATTTGGGGAAGAAGGGAAACCTATACCTAGCAAGCAGAGCATCACTGCATAGGAAAGGGGCACCCAGTGCTGCTCATGGGTCTAAGGCAACCCATGGTGGGCAGCCCAGACTGCCCCAGCAGAGTCCGCCAGTAGCAGGGGAAACCACTAGTCCAGGTACATGTTCTGGACCAAGAGTTAAATGTTTTAAATGCAACCAGTGGGGCCATGTAGCATATAGATGTCCATGGAGGTAAGGTGAGGAACAAAAGGTGGGAGAGCCAGTAAGTGGGAATGAGAAAATACCAGCAGTAAGTTATCTCGACAACAAAGGGTTCCAAGCTACCACAAGAGGTTATATCCTATCTCAGTGGATGGGAAAGATACCATGGGTGAGAGAGCGAGAGAGACTCTCTGACCTAACCATTATGAAGCCTGCAACAGTTACAGAGAAGCACTACTTACTTTTGGGCAGTCTACTCCATTCAGAGCTTTAGGAGGGACCCCATTCCAAATACCTTTGGCTAGGGTTTACCTTGACTGGGAGGGTGGAAAAGGAAGCAAGTATGTGTGTTTGAGGTTATCCCTGCAGATGTCCTAATAGGGAATGATTTTGATAATGCCATACCCTGTGTGCATGCAGTTAAGCTTTGAGACAAGCATATGGGTCTGGTAGCCTGGGGGAGACCCAGATAAGACAGCACACTTGCAGTCAGGACTTGTAAGATGGTTACTTAAGGGAGGAAGCTACCCTGTAGCAGTGAGATGGAAGATGAGCCACAGCTGCTTGTGGATACTGATGTTCCCTTGGACAGAGTGACTGCAAGGGCAGCGTGGAGTAGTAGTACCCAGGCTGACACTGAGGCACTGCTGTCAGAGGATGCTAGACTTCCTGTGGAAGGGGAGCTGGGGAAGGCTACAAAGAGAGATTTGAGAGGCTGAGCTCTCAGACCCTACATTACAAGGCCTGAGGGAGGTAGCTAGTGAGGCACCTGATTCTCAAGGGAAGGGGGAATCTGTATACTGGGACAAATGGTTACTGTATAGAGAGTGGACCCCTGAGGGAGGGCTAGAGGATGAGAGAATACACCAGTTGGTAGTGCCCAGAGACTACTGTCTGACACTTCTAGCCATAGCCCATGATATTCCCTTTGCAGGTTGTATGAGCATAAAACATAGAGAGAGACCTATTATGCAGAACTTCTATTGGTCTGGGATTTCCAGAGATGTCACAGGGTACTTCAGGACCTGTGAGCAGTGCCAAAAGGTAGGCAAGGCAGGAGACAAGGTGAAAACTCCTTTGATGCCTTTGCCTATGATTGAGGAGCCATTTCAGAGGGATAGCTATGGATATTGTGGGGCCTCTGATTACCCCAAGTTCCACAGGGAAAAAGTATATCCTAGTGGTAGTAGATTATGCTACCAGATACCTGGAAGTGGCGGCTCTGTCCTGCATTGAGGCAGAAAAGGTGGCTAATGCTTTGTTAGAGATTTTCAGCAGGGTAGGTTTCCCAAAAGAAATGCTGACACAGGTGCCAATTTCATGTCAGACCTGCTGGCTTTCTATAGAAGTACTGTGAGGTGAAGCACCTAAAAACCACCCCTACCATCCACAGACTAATGGTCTTATTGAGAGGTTAAACTCTACACTCAAGATGATGCTACAGGCATTTGCAGACCAGATGTTCATCGTGTTTCACTAATGCAGTCATTACACTTGGGTTAACCTGCCATCACGCGGTACCGCAGTCGGCCAGAGTTCCAAAGTCTTGGTCCAGCGTCTGTTGCTTCTTCCCTGACGTCAGTGCACCAGGGGTATATAAGATGCAGCCAACGCCATTTTCTTCAGGACAACTATTATTAGACAGACAACACCACAGTCATGTGGTACATAAACAAGCAAGGGGGCACTCTTTCTTATCCCCTATGCAGACAAGCCATGACCTTGTGGAACACAGCTCTAACCTATCAAGTTCATCTACAAGCACAATTCCTGCCAGGAAAGAAAAATACTCGGGCAGATGACTTAAGCAGAAACATCATGGATCCTCACGAGTGGAAATTAAATCCACAAGTATTCAGCATAACGCAAAAAATGAGGGTGCCCAGACATGCATCTTTTTGCCTCCCCAATGAATTGCCAACTACAAAAATTCTGCACAAGGACTTCTCACACACATGCATGGAAAGTGGATGCTGTCTCATTCAGCTGGAAAAGCCTAAAAGGTTATGCCTTCCCACCACTGCCTCTCCTTTCAAAGGTACTCTTAAAAGCCAGACAAGAAAAAAACAGATGATCCTGATTGCCCCAGACTGGCCATGCCAGCACTGGTACCCAATCTTAAAGAACTTAGTTCAAGGCCCACCATGTATTTTACCTCAAACCCCACACCTTTTGACTCAGCAAAACAATCAGATTCTGCACAGTCAGCTCAAAACCTTAAACCTGGCTGCATGGCAGATTCATTAGTCAAGCAGACAACACCTCTCTCTAAAGCTGTTATGGATGTCATTTTGGAGGTCAGGAGGCCTAGCACCAGGAAATCTTATTCAGAAAAGTGGAAGAGATTCTGTGCCTGGAACCAGGCTCAAAGCTTTGACCCTCTTGTCCCAAATATTCCTCAGATATTACAATACTTAACTGAGATGCTGGACAAAGGACCATCCTTTTCATCCATTAAGATCCACATCTGCCATCTAGGCTCATTACAAGACAGATCCTCCTATTTTCTCTCATCCATTGCTAAAACAGTACCTCAGAGGGGCTAAAAACATAAGACCACCCCGGAGAGCACCAACACCTACATGGGGACCTCAAGTTTGTCTTAGAAAAACTAACTTTACCTCCCTTTGAGCCAGCCAATTCAGCAGAATTAAAATATATATCATGGAAAACTGCTCTGCTTCTGGCCATAACCTCAGCACGAAGAGTCTAAGTTACAGGCATTAATGGCAGTGGAGCCTTTTATCATTTTTCACCAAGACAGGGTTTCTTTAAGAACAAACCCTTCATTTATGCCTAAGGTGGTATCCAGTGTGGCTCTTAGCCAAACTATTCACTTGCCTACTTTTTATCCAAATCCCCAGAATAAGGGAGAAGAGGGAGAGACTTCTGCATTTCTTGGACATACACAGACAATTACACACAGCATGGGAAACCTGTACCATCTAACATTAGACCACATTCCACCAGGGCAACTGCTACTTCCACTGCCTACCTTAGAGGAGAACCTACCAAAGATATCTTGGAAGCTGCAACTTAGAGTTCAGTGCACACCTTTATCAAGCATTATCATTTGCCTCTTTATTCTAGATCCAGAGCTGGCTTTGCCACTGCAGTGCTGCAGGGCCTCATAGCCACACCAAATCCTCTATAGAGCCAGCCACCCAAACTCAGCTTTGGGATTCTACCCAAGTGTAATGACTGCAGCAGTGAAACACAATGAACATAGTATAGTTTTGTACCTACCATAAATGTAGATGTTCAAGTGTCTTCACTGCTGCAGTGCAGGTTACCCTCCCTCCATGTCCTCTTTCTTAGCTGGGACTTTTCTATACCTTTCAACCCTATACTACCTATGTGGTGTATTTGCTGGTAACTGAAGGTTTTGTTTTTTTACCTTTATTGTATGTTTTATTAGCAATATTAGCCTACCTATTTGGGGGCACCTGACATCTGGGGCAAGAAAAACTGAAGAAAATGGTGTCAGCTGCATCTTATATACCCCTGACGCACTGACCTCAGGGAAGAAGCGACAGCAACCAACGCCGGACCCATACTTTGGAACTCTAGCCGACTGCAGGACCGCTTGATGGCAGGATACCCCAAGTGTAATGACTGCAGCAGTGAAGACACTCTAACATCTACATTTATGGTAGATACAAAACTGTACTTTTTGAGGGACTGAAACAAATATCTGCCCCATCTGTTTGCTTACAGAGAGGTACCCAAGGAATCCACATTTTTTCACACTTTGAGTTGCTGTATGGATATAGGGTGAGGGGACCTCTGGATTTGAGTAGAGATGAGTGGGAGGGTGAGTGTGAATCCCACAAGGGGTCTGTTGTGGCATATGTCCTAAACCTCAGGACAAGGCTCAAGAAACTCATGGGCTTAGCCCAGGAGAACCTGCCAGAAGCCCAACAGCAGAAAAAGTTTCTGGTATGACATAAATGCTCGAGCTAGAGGGTATGCTGCAGGGCAGCAGGTAATGGTTATTCCTGTCAGACACAAGCTGCAGGCAGCTTGGGAGGGACCTACAATGTGGTAAGGAAGGTCAGTGATAACTACATGGTAGAACTGCTAGACAGTAGGCAGGGGCACAAATTGTACCATGTTAACATGAAACCTTGCTATGAAGGAGGCCCTTGTGCTACGTATTTGCAGTACAAGGGAGGAGTTGTCTAATGGGGGGGACCTATGGCTACAAGGAGCCAGCCAGGCAAATTCCAAATTACTATGGTGGATCCTAGGGTTGCAGGCATATGATGGGACAGTGCAGCATGGTACTGGGTCAGCAATGCCATTTTAATTACTAGGTTTAAAATGTCAGGTGCTTTATTGCTTCCTAGCAGCTGCACATCTGAGAGATATGTACTTCACACACGCAGATGATAAAATTCTGTTGGTTATCTGTTAGCCTGGGAACTGAAGGCTGGTAGCAGAGTGATGTCATCCAAGTTGACCCAGCAATCATGTTTTTAGTAATTTAAGAACTCTAGGAGAAAGACTGCATTTTGTATCTTGTCTTGGACCTAGAAGGATCCATCATCTGCATTTGCCTTGCTTTGTAAGTAAGTTATTTAGGGCATAGTATCTTTTAGATGTAGATAGGAATATAGTAAAGATTAGTTGAGATGTTTTCTGTATTTATTTGAGACTGTCCTGCAAAAATGTTTTAAAATATTTCCTGTGATTCTGAACTCTGGAGTTACTGTGCGAGTATTGTCTTGTTCTTTTATTATTACATATATTTAAACCTGTCTTTGTGGCTGATATTTGTTAGACATATTTAAGCTCTTAGAATACTTACATATGTATTTGGTGAGACTGTACAGGCCACTCCTAAATAGCCTTAGTCTTGGTCACACTTACCATTTGGATAATAGTAACATTACACAGTAGAATTGGGCACCCTTTGTAAGGGCCTTAGAATAGCCGATAAGTAGTGATTGGTGGCAGTGATAACTACCTTATAGTCTGGGCAGAAAGGGCCATAGCTAGTAAACATGCGTCAGCCTTCTCCAGAGGTGTCTGTGTGTTTGTATATAAATCAAATCTCAATGTGTGTATGTGTACATTAGCTACTTGTTCAGGGACGCGAAGCACTGGTTGTACAGAGAGGGTGCTGGAGGTTTTGGATGGACCACTCTGCTGAGATCATAACCCTATAGCTGTTCAGTGGGGAGTCTTATTGGGGATCTGGAGAAAGGAGAAACCAGCCCCAGATTGACTGATCTCTGTGCTCTTAAGGGAAATTGTACTTTTCCGTGTGTGTACTTAACATCCTCCCAATGTGTATGTCCCTCACTGGTGCTAGTGGTGAGGATTGAGACTCCCTTGATTATTGCGGCAGTGCAGGGGCATCACAAGGATCATGCCAGGAACAACAGAAAAAAAAGTATTCACACACATACACATTAAAAAACAAGGGAGGAAAAAGGAGGGAGCAGCTCATTCAGCAGTGATCATTTGAACGTAGTCTGTTATGGTAAGTTTATTTACACAATGATCACTGCTGCAGTAACCTTAGTTATATGAGCAGATTACTGTAGCTTACTATATTTGGGAAGGGGAAGGGTCTAGGAGCCTCTGGAGAATAGTCCTGACAAAGCCTGATGTAGACCCAGAGAAGTAATCAAGCTAGTTAATACCTTGTAAATGTTTGCATAGAAGACCAAATTACTGCTTCTAGAACACTGCCAGACTACAACTCTTTCCCCCCCCCAAAAAAAAAAAAAAAAACATGACGCCAAACCATCTGGTAGAGGGGGCCTTGACCCTGCTTGGAATAGTTTGTTGTGGTGAATATAACCGGTAATACCTTGAGACAACCATTTGGAAATTGTGTGTTTTGACACAGATTGCCCCTTTTTACCTTCACAAAAAATTAACAATTGATCTAAACGTCTGATAGATTTACTTCTGTCAAGATAGCACCTGAGTTGTCTATGGACATCGAAAGTATGGAGTCCCTCCTCCCTCATTTTTAGGTTCAGGAAAGAAAACTGGGAAAGGGATAGTTTAGCTTAAAGTAAACTTGGATACCACTTCATGCATAAAAGAATTAGATCTCAGACCACCCTGTATCTGTGGAAAATGACATAGGGGTTGACTCACCATAACAGCTTAAAACTTAAGATACTCTTCTTGCAGAGGTCAGAGCAATCAGTAAAACAGTTTTCCATATTAAGAACCTCAAGTTAGCCAGATTGCTTGCTTCAAATGGAGCAAGTATTAGCCTCGCTAACATAAAGTTAAGATCCCAAGGACTGAACAACAGTTTTCTTGGAGGCCTTTTATGCAAAATCCCTTTCAAAAAATTTTCAGATGAGAAGCATTAAAAAAAAAAGAGGATCCATGCACAGACATGCTGAAATGGTCAGTAAACCAACCAACCTTGATGGAGGAGTAATACGATAATTCACAAAAATGTTGTAAAACTGGAGAATAACTCACCCTGAATAGGTGCTGGTTATGTTACTGGTACCAACTTTCCATTTGCTAATGTATGATTTTCTGGTAGCAGGCTTTCTTGTCTCCATTAGTACTTGTGTACATCCTCCATAAATAGGTGCCTAAAAGGGATTAAGACTTTATCATCCAGGCAGTGTGTTGAAGATGATTGGGGTCAGGATATATCAAACACCCCTGATCTTGTATGAGTAGATCCATTGAGAGAGGAAGATTGTGCTAAATGACCCTGACCATTTCTAAAAGAAGGGAGAACCAATGATGTTCGTGTTTCAGTGTTGCAGTCATTACTCTTGGGTTATCCTGCTGGCAGGCTACCCGCAGTCGGCCAGAATTCCAAAGTCTAGGTCCAGTGTCAGTTGCTGTCGCCTCTTCCCTGACGTCAGTGCGCCAGGGGTATAAAAGATGCAGCCAATGCCATTTTCTTCAGTCTTTCTTGCCGCGTGGTGCCCAAAGCAAAAGCAGTTTGCAAGTGCCAGTCGGCCGACTCCTGAGATTTTCAAATCCGAATTTCAGAACCAAAGTCTTCATTAAAGCTAAGTACCCCATTGGGGAAACTTTTTTCTTGCTCCAGACAGATGTCAGAAAAAGTTAATTGTATTTCTTGTGGGAAGCAAATACCTCGTAAGGATTTTTCACTCTTACAGTATTCCTTGCCTAGGCCCTGATCACAATGTTGCAAGCTGTCGGTTTTGTGCTAGATTTAACCAACGCAGCGTTGGTTCGATTTTGCATTTCATTACTTTGGCCGAAGATTTAATTATATAATGCCGTCAGAACAGCCGACGACCAGAGTTTACAAAAAATGCAAGGACAAGGAAAAGGATAGGCATCCGAGGTTCAAAACAGATGATGAGGCCTCCGTTAGGCCAGTCACTGGTTCTCAGTGAGGCGCTTTTGCAGCCCCTCGCACCTGCTACCTCAGAGCCACAGGCCGCTTCCAACTTCCACGTGGAGCTGACTGGGCCTCTGGATACTCAAGGTATTGGACACTCTAAATCATTCCCTCAGATGGGTCCGGAGCCGCTGAGCAGACATCGGCTTCTGAGGGTGTCTTCAGACCTACACAACTATATGTTAAGCCATCTTCAGCTTCAAAGACTAAAGCAGTTCTAAAAACAAAGAAACAAGTGCAGCATTCTCCTACTCAGACTTCCATGCCTAAAAAACAGATGCTTAAAATGGCCGAAGACCTAATTACTTTGATCAGGGGTTCCCATCCCCCTCCTGATGAGAGGGCCTAGGCAAGAGACAGAATATGATTCTTCTGATCAGGTTTCTATTTCCTCTGATTCCTCTTCTGAACAGGATTATTCCATCATTCCCTATGAGGACTCTGATGCTGAAGAATCCATTCCTTCAGTCTCTCCTCCTGAAGTTTATTCTTTTGGGGAAACCCTGCATACCATGAGGGAGCATTTCCACTGGGAGAGCCAAGATTATTCTGAATCTAGGAAAAGACTTGAGACTTTCTGCTACTTCCTCAGCACAGACCCCTTGCTATTCCACCTGTTCTAGACATTGTAGATGATGTATTTTCAGAGTCCGGCCTGTCCCCTGACTCTTTACCCCCTGCACCTGCTTAAGCCAGACAGGTACTACAGGGTACCGGATTCTCCTAAATTCCAATATAAAAACCCCACTGCTGACCCAGAAACTATATCCCAGGGTCCCAAAGGGGTCAAAGATTCCACTGCAAAAAACCCTGTCCCCTCTGATAGGGATTCTAGGGCTCTAGACAGATGGGGGGAAAAAGTCTACACTTCTGTTATCTTGGCTGTAAGGGCTTTAAATTGTCAGTTTTATATGCTTAAATATCAGCAATATTTAATGTCACTGCTTAAATAGAAATTGTTGACAAATACTGAATGTTCAGAGAACAAGGAAATGCAGGATTTATTGCATGCAGCTGAACAAGTGGGAAAGCATACTTTGCAATGTGGTTGATTCACTGGAGGCCTCTTGCAGGGCCGCTGTTACAGGTTCTGTTATTAGAAGGCATGCTTGGTTAAAGGAACAGAATCTGCCTGATCATGTTAAAGCTAAATTATTCAATGCCCCATTACAGCACAATACTTTGTTTGGTACTAAAGCAGAAGAAGTGTTGAAAAAAAATGGAGGATAAAGCAAAATCCATGCAGACAGTTAAGGATTTCTTACAGGTACAGCCACCCAGATTTAGCAGGAACTGGCCTTCTAAAAATTGGTCCTTTCCAGTGTCAGACAGACCACAAAGAGGCAGATACAGGCATCCCAGAGGCAGATCTCAGCCCCAAGGCTCATACAGGCCTGGGGTGCTCCTACCTCCAAAAGCGGAGAAGACAAATCACAACCTTACAGGAAACAGTCCCAATGACTTTCCTCTGGCAGATCCAAGCACTTTTCTTTTGGCAGCCCCCTTAGGGGGAAAACTAGCACTTTTTTCATCAAATTGTCAAATGGTTACCCAAGACAAATGGGTCTTTAACATAGTGTCCCAAGGCTACAGGTTCCATTTTCACACCCTACCAAGGTCAAAAGGTATGCCAGACAGTCAATGGGCAGAGGCACAAAAGCAAATTACAGCCCTCATGGACATGAGGACCATTCAACAAGTACCACAACAAGAGCAGGGGCAAGGATTTTACTCCAGACTTTTCTTAATGCCAAGAAAGGACAAAACCTGGAGACCAATACTGGACCTGTCTATACTAAATATGTTTCTCGAAGTTCCAAAATTCAAGATGTTGACTCTACAGCAGCTACTGCCCATGCTGGGCATGAAGGCTTGACTCGTAACTTTGGACCTAAAAGAGGCATACCTGCATGTCCCAATCAGACAATCTTGCAGAAGATACCTCAGATTCATAGCTGGCTCAATGCACTACCAATTCTCTGCACTGCCCTTTGGCTTATCTACTGCGCCCAGGGTCTTCACAAAATGCCTGGCACCAGTAATTGCATTTTGCAGACAAAGAGGAATTCAAATATATCCCTTCTTGGACAACTGCCTTTATTCAAGCAGAGAACAAAGACATTATTCTAAAGCATCTGGCATTTGTAAAAAGATTACTAATTGGCCTAGGGTAAACAGTAAATGAAAATAAATCAAAACTATTGCCCTCTCAAGAGATAATATTCCTGGGTGCAAGCTTAAATACAACTGCCCAGATGGCTTATCTCATGCCAGACAAACAAAAACAACTGACTTCTTACTTCAAAAAATTGGCAACAAAGACCCAGTTATCTGCAAGGAAAATCCTGCAGGCCTTGGGTTTCATGGCATCCTGCATTCTACTAATTCCATATGCCAGACTGCATATGAGGAAACTACAATGGTATCTAAAAAGTGTTTGGACTCAGCATTGCCACAGCCTGGAGACACTAATTACACTCATACCCTGCCTGCAACAGGAGATTCGATGGTGGACAGAGGCCTGTCACCACAATAAGGGTCTGCCATTCAGTTTATGCACAGCCAGACAGACACTGACAAAGAATGCATCAGATTATGCCTGGGGGGGCCCATATGGCAGGAAAATGTATTCAGGCCACATGACCTGCAACCCAGATGCAGCTTCACATCAATCAAAAAGAGATGCTAGCTTTCAAGGACCTACTTCATCCAGGACAGCTACTGATAAAGACAGACAATACTAAGGTCATGTGGTACATAAACAAGCAGGAAGATACACATTCCTACCCCCACTGCAGATGAGCAATGACCTTATGGGACACAGCATTGACTTATCAAGTTCACCTGCAAGCACAATTCCTGCCAGGAAAAACAAATACTCTGGCAAACGAACTAAGCAGAAACCTCATGGATCCCCACAAGTGGAAACTGGATCCACAAGTCTTCAGCATGATAACAAGGAAATGGGGATGCCCAGACATAGATCTATTTGCCTCCCTTCACAACTGCCAATTGCAGAGATTTTGCACAAGGATTTATAACAAACAAGCATGGAGAGTGGACGCCCTCTCCTTCAGTTGAAAAAATCTAACAGTATATGCCTTTCCTTCCCAGGGTACTCCTAAAGGTCAGACAAGAGAAGCCAAAAATGATACTGATTGTACCAGAATGGCCACGCCAGCACTGGTACCCAATCCTAAAGAGCTTGTCTCAAGGTCCAGCATGGATATTGCCTCAAACTTCTCATTTGCTGACCCAACAAAACAATCTGATCCTGCACAGCCAACTCAGGACCTTAAATCTGGCAGCATGGCGGATAATGTAGCCATTCAGAACACTCCTCTTTCAAAAGCTGTTATGGATGTTATCTTGGAGGCCAGGAGGCCCAGTACCAGAAAATCTTATGCAAAAAAATGGAAGAGATTCTGTGCTTGGAACCAGGAACAAGGAATTGACACACGTATGTACCAAATATCCCTCAGATTTTACAATACCTAACTGATGCTGAACAAAGGTCTTTATTTTTCATCATTTAAGATTCATGCCTCCACCATTTCAGCCCATTACAATACGGAACCACCTATCTTTTCTCATCCTTTAATAAGGCAGTACCTCAGAGGGGCCAAAAACGTCAGGCCTCCAAGGAGAGCACCAATTCCGGCATGGGACCTCAATTATGTCTTGGAAAAACTCACACTGCCTCCTTTTGAGCTAGCCTCAACAGCGGATATAAAATTCCTATCCTGGAAAACAGCTCTGCTCCTAGCAATAACCTCTGCAAGACGAGTCTCGGAGTTACAAGCACTCATGGCTGTGGAACCTTTTATCATTTTTCATCCAGACAGGATTTCTCTGAGGACAAACCCAACATTTATGCCTAAGGTGGTGTCCAGTGTGGCCCTCAACCAAAACCATTCACTTGCCTACCTTTTACCCAAACCCACAGAACAAGAGTGAGAAAATTCTGCATTCTTTGGACATACACAGGCAGTTACGCTTCTACTTGGACAGAACTAAAGCTTTCAGAAAGACTGAGCAACTTTTAGTGTCATATGCTACAGGATCACAAGGAAAGGCTATCTCAAAAAAAGACTACTTCTAAATGGATAGGTCATTGCATCCGTTTCTGCTATTCTCAACATGGCAAATCAGTGCCTAAGGGCATTAGGCCTCATTCTACCAGAGCAGCAGCCACTTCAGCAGCCTTCCTCAGAGGAGTACTAACCAAAGACATCTTAGAGGCTGCAACTTGGAGTTCAGTGCACACTTTTACAAAGCACTACCACTTAACTCTTTACTCTAAATCCAGAACAGGCTTTGCCACTGCAGTTCTGCAGGGCTTCATAGCCTCTCCTAATCCTATTTAGCCCAGCCACCCATCCTCAGCTTTGGGATTCAACCCAAGAGTAATGACTGCAACAGTGAAACACGATGAATATAGTACAGTTGTGTACCTACCATAAATGTAGATGTTCGAGTGTATTCACTGTTGCAGTCCAGGTTACCCACCCACCATCCCCCATTTCTTTGCTGGGACTTATGTGGTGTATTTGTTTGTAGATTAAGGAAATGTTATTTTTGTGCATGCATACTCATTGGCATATTTTTCGGCCTACTAATTTGGGGGCACCTGACATCTGGGGCAAGAAAAACTGAAGAAAATGGCATCTGCTGCATCTTTTATACCCCTGGTGCACTGACTTCAGGGAAGAGGCGACAGCAACCGACGACGGACCTAGACTTTGGAATTCTGGCCAACTGTGGGTAGCCTGCCAGCAGGATAACCCAAGAGTAATGACTGCAACAGTGAATACACTCGAACATCTACATTTATGGTAGGTACACAACTGTACTTTGCCTGAGCCAGAAGGGAGTCACCACTTTGATCTTGGGGGGGGGGGGGTACTCCTGAATTTTCAGAAATACCCTGGATATCATTTGGAAGGATGGAAAAGCATACAGGAACATTCCTGTTCAAGGAAGAGAGAATGCATTTATCTTTCGGGCCTTCTTGCTTGGAGTCCTGGAGCAAAATCTTTCAGACTGAATTTTCAGAGAGGAGGCATATAGGTCTACTTAAGAATATCCCCCACAGTTGGATCAAAGCTTGGAAGACCCCATGATCTAGTTTCCATGGGTGAGGGTCTTCTCTTGTCCTGCTCAACCCATCTGCCACACAGATTTGCTGTGATGGAATGTAGGATTCCTGCAGAGTGAGATTGTGCTATATTCCAAGATAACATGGCAAGTCTACAAAGGGAGTACAACCTGATTGACTGTAGTATTGTGTGTAACAACTTGAAGATTTCCTGGGGACCAAGGATGAGTCAGTCGAATGCCTTGATTAGGGAAGCATTTTCTTTATATTTGTTTGCATCTTTCCTTGGTGTCCCACACAACTTGTACTTTTACCCCTCTTGAATCTTCTCCCCGGTCAAAGTCCAAGGCATCTGTGGAGAATGACTGCTTTGGAGTAGGGAGGCAGAAGGGGAGACCTGTGATTATGGAAGTTATGCTGTCTTCTTCAAGTGATTTCTCTTCTGATCAACCCCAGCACTGGGATTTGAAATGATAAAGGGATATTGGTGCTGGGACCAAAGGGACTTCAGATATCATTGTATCTTTTTCATGTGGAGAGCTGAGCTGCCAGGGGTATCATGTGAATTATAGATGCCATGAGACCCAAAATCCTGAGGTATTCCCTCAGAGTCCAAAGTCTGAGGGGAAAAGCTTAAAAATAGATCCGTTTTTCCTGTGGAAGAAAAGTTCTTTGAATGGCTGTGTCTAATTGACATCCCAGGAACACAACCTTGTGTGAAGTGGTCTTTTGGATGTTGTCTTGAAATCCCAGCTTGCATAATAGATCTCTTAATCAAGTCAGAGATTCCTGATGCGTTGAAAAAGACTGCAAAGATGAGCAAACTCTCTAAATATGGAAAAATGTGGATATCTTATAGCCTGGAATGAGCTGTAAGTGGGGATAGACACTTTGTGAACACTCTTGGTGCACTGGATAGTCCAAAGGGGTAAGGCATGGAATTGATAGTGTGAGACACGCAGAAAACAAAAAAAAAAATGTAAGGACCATGTGAAGTCTGGATGAAAAGGGATGGGATTATAACCATCTTTTAAATCTAGTGTTATCAGCAAATGTAAATGAGGAAAAAGAGGTAATGGGTTGTGAAAGGACAGCATTTTGAACTTGGGCAATATCACAAGCTGGCTTAGGAAAGAAAATTCCAAAACAGCTCTCCTAGCATCCTCTTTCTTTGGCAATAAAAACATCCTTGAATAAAAACCTTTCCCTTCCTGGTATGGAAGAACTGATTCTATCACTCCCTAAAATGACATCTGTTGAAGGATGGGGAAAAATAGAGTCTGGACTGGTGGTTAAGGAATTTAACTCAGTTTGTCTGAAACTATCTGTTACTGAAGAGAAAAATGGAGATTCAGACTTTCTGGAAGGGAAAAGGGACTGCCAGTTTGTTGACGGGGACACTGCCCCTTAAATAGTCATTCTGAATTTTTGGACCATTCTTCATTTTGGGGGGTTCATGAATTCTTTTTGGAACTGCTCTGTCTGTTTTATCCACATTTTGGTGAGACTGTTTTTATTTATTTTTGCTGAAATTGGATGAAGGGTTACAGACTCCCTTAGAAAATTTGGAAAAGGAAGGCTGAAAAAGCTTACCTCTGCAGCACAGAAACCAAAAACTAAAGCTCTATCCTAAGGAGAATTTAAAATCTAATTTTTCACATAATCTTGGAAGTTCTGAGAATGCAGCTAGGCAAACCTTCTCAAAATAGTACCAGTGGCCATATCCCTGGAAGAAGTACCAGCTGACTCAAGTGCACACTGTAAGTAATGAACTATGACCTGTGAAACTACACTAAATTTTTAAAGCACATTTTCCTCAAGAAGGAAGTCCATACAAAACATTCTTCATGCATCAAATTTGCAGATGCATACACATTATCCCCCATACTTAATCTTCCCATCCTTGTCAGAAACAGGAGTGGACATGTCCCAAATGTTTAGCAGTAGGATCAACTAAAGCTATTTCTGCTGGATCAGGTTTGGAATGACTGTATGAAAACATAAAATATTGAGATTTATACATTCTGTTTGTCTTTTTAGGGGGGAGCAGGCAGACATGTCAGGAAAATTACAGGCGGTGAGACACTCGTTCTCCACAGATAGAACTAGAGTAATGCAGGTTCTGGAAATTCCTTCTGTAACAGCTCGGTGTATTTTCTGAGAGTGAGAAACCTTTGTGTTTTCCATATGAAAACAATGTTACATTCTGGGAATAGTCTCAGAGAAAGATCTCCCCCCGGGGGGATCAGAAATTTTCCCTCAGTTTGAATCAGAAAACTGAGGAGAAAAAACTTTGTCCCTCTATCTCCTGTCCAGGTTCAGAATCTTGAATCTCTTCAGGGGAAAAAAGCATCTCTTCCTCTTCTTTTACCTGAAACTACTTTATACGAGGGGATCAACAGCCTGAATTAGTCCCTGAACCACTCCCAGTTAACTACTCCTATTTAAGAAACGTTGAGGAGGACTAGACACATATTTAGTTTTCTGTTTCTTTTTGACAGGAAGAATGGGGCCAACAGTGTTACTAATAGCAGCAGCTTTTCCAAGAATATGCACTACATTCTGACCAAACTGAGAAGCTGTCCCTGTTCCTTCTCTCAGGACTAATAAGAGTATCTCTCTCTTGCATTTTTTTAATTTCTCCAAATCTTTTGGGTTTCTATTGCCATGATGGGAATGGACCCCATTCCTAAGTCAAAGTATGATTAAAGTTCATGAAATTAGTCTTCTTTCAATCCTTGATGTCAGCCAAAAGTGGTCTTCGCAGCACCTGCAATGTGCCCAGTAATGACTCCTCTTGCATTTCATACAGGGCTACATGGACTGGTAACGTATCAAAATATGATTGTAGATTCTTTTTTATAAGACCCATTGCTTCTACTACTATTAGAACTGTCTGAGTATCTTTCTTCCACATTGCTCTCATTTCTGCCCGCAGATCCTGGTATTTTATGACTGTGCCTCTCTGTAGCCAAAACACTGTAGTCACTGGCTGTGGCAATTTCAATGATCAATGCTACTTTTGTCTTCTTTTCTTGGACCACTATATCCACTTTTCTAGCATTTATATTGGGGACACCAATGGCCACAGAGGATGTGGCTAACCACTGGTCTGTACTGACTGTAGGCACTACACCAGAGAGATACAGGAGTAAAAGATGGGTGGTCTGAGGAACAAGCTATGACTACAGCAAAATCATCCACCTATGGCTGATGCAAATTGATAGCCTGCTGTGGTAGCAAAGTCTCTTTGCTTAACTTTTTCTTTTTGTGGATGAGAGAAGGACCAAAAGTGGGACTGGAAGTTTGTTCTGTGGTCAAATTGAAAATGATGACTTTCCTGGGGAAAATCAGCAAGAGCTGATAAAAATTTAAAGTCTGTAGAAGTCTTGTTTTCATACAAAAACACCATAAAAGGCACTTTCAAACACTTTTGTCAGCCTCAAAAACTAAAATAAAACACAATTTCACCACAGAAAATGGTTCAAAAGACCAAATGTTTAAACAGAGATGTTGACCGTAATAAATGCACTCTACACCGTCATCTGTAGTCCTCTACAAATGACCACAAACTACACCATATTGATGTGGTACATAAACAGGGGGGCTCCAAATATTACCTCTGTGCAGATTAGCCATGGTAGCCTGGTGCATACCAACTCTTCAGTCTCCATCTACAGATTTCTTACTGCTAGTTCGAGGATAAACTTTGTGTAAACAAGTTGAGCAGGAGTGGGAGAGAGCCTGACAAATGGAATTTGAATCTGGGTGGGGCTTCTAGGATTCGACCCAGCTGTAGTGAACATATAAATTAGGCCTATTTACCTCCATTCACAAGAGACAACTGGCATAATTTTCCACCTGGACTCCTTGTGAGCAGACTGGAAAACAAATGAATTCTGTCTCTCTCCCTATATGCCTTTCCACTGCTTTCATTTATATAAAGGTAATTTGAATGATTCAGAAGGGCACTCTAAGATCTTTATTGGGACTCCCTTCTAGCTCAAGCATAAGTGTTTCTCCATTCTTTTGGAAATGGCAATGGGTATTTATCACAAGCTTACTCATAGACTGGACATATGCTTATACATACATACACACACACACACACACACACACACAACTGATACTCCCAACTTTAACATTTTCATCTGCCTGGATGTTATAATGCTTCTAACCTTTAAGCACCTTTTTTCTGATGTGCAGCAGGTTATTATAAGAGGCAGGGAAATATGCTTACTAGAAAATCATTGTATGTGACAATGTGGTGTACTGCCAGCTATGCCAGGAGAAATAGGGCAGTGGTTGTGTATCATATGCCAACACAGCTGGCTGGAATTTTGTAAAAAATTGTTATTCTTGTATCAAACTGACTTGTACAAATACTTGTGTTGAAAAATGTATTTGTAAAGCTGCTTGTCTTAAAAATGTACCAGCAGTGTGCCCTGCTGGACAGAAAAAGAAATGTACATGCATTATTGTAACTGCTTAAATGTATACATTTTTAACACAGGATACTGGAAAAGAAGAGATTAATATAAAACTTTGAAAATAGTTTGAAATTAAATTGCCTATCTTAGGCCATAAAAATTGTATCTTACAGTTCACATTGCAGCTAGAGACAAAAAGTCTGTACTAGGAAGCTTCTTGCATTGTCTTTGGGGTGAATTAATTGCTACTCTGGAAGTGTGGAGGTTTGAAATTGTTTTATGACTTCTAGGAGCTGCAGCAGATCTAAGTAAGGCTGTGTGTGTGTGTGTGTATATATATATATATATATATATATATATATATATATATATATATTACTGACACACTTAGTAAATCCTGACAGCTTTTAGCCAAGGGGTGTAGCACAGGAAACAGAAGTCAGATGACCAGATGTACATGATCTCATTCTGTAATCTAGGACAAAAATAATGTTTAATACTAGGTGAGTATGAAGTCCCAGGCCACTCTGTGTTTGTAACCTGACAAAGAAGGATCTCTCACCTACTTCATTTGTCTTGCTTTATTAAGTAACCAGGGAATAATAATTCTTTATACCAGTCAGGAAAATATAGACTAGTGTTGTTTTTTTCTGAAAATTTGTGAATATGTCCACTTGTTACTTTTAATATTTCTTGTGATTGAAACCCTGGTGTTTATTGTAAATAGATATTTAGTATCATCATGTTCTTTTATTATTAAATGTATTAAAACTTTTCATTGCGGCTTGTCCTTTAGAGAATATTTTTAAACTTTGAGAGGATTTATATATATCTGGTTAAACTGTGCCCGCTCCTGGAAGCCTTACTACATTAGCCAAACTGTCATTTATATTGATATTAATTTCACTCAGTATAATTGGGTACCCCTGTTTAAAGCCTTAGAGTAGCTGGCTTTGGGGCATTTGGTGACAGTGTAATTATCTTAGTCTGGACAGAAGGAGGGCATAGCTAGTAAATCTGTGCCAGCCTTTCCTAGGTGTGTGTGTGTGTGTGTGTGTCAGCTACTTGCAGCAGGGACACAAGGCATGGTTTCTGAGACGGTGCTGGAGGACTTGGCTTGGCGATACTGCTGAGGACTCAACCCTACAGCTGTGCCAGTGGGGAGTCTTACTGGGGATTTGGACAGAGGGGGAAACCCAGACGCTGGACTGTGTGTGTTCTCTGTTTGCTCTTAAGGGAAATTGTGCTTGATGCAGAGAGCTGTGTCTGGAAATACTGGGTGTATCATTTTTTCTTCCACGTGAATGCCCCTCTTCAGTGCTACCGGTGAAGATTCAGGCTCCTTGATTACTGGCCCAGAGAGGGGATGTCTCATATTGGTGAGCAGTGGTGTGAATATTAATTGAACTGTAACCTGTAGGCCATTATCAACCAGGAGGATAACAAGTCTGGTAATGGGAATTTGCAGCCCTCAGAAACAGGACAGTTCACCTTTTTCTCAGAGGACTTAACCTGTCTGGAGTTAGAGAGACTTGAACTGGAGGCCAAACATTTGGAACTATAATCAGCAGAGAGACTGCGGCATTTGGAGGCTGAAGAAAATGAGAAGCAGCGTCAACAAAAGAGGGAGGTGCTGACTCTCTGCCAAGGTCATGGAGGTAATGGGGAAGGGAATAACTTAACCCCAGAAGCAATAAAGGTCAGTAAATTTCTTCCACAACTTACAGAGGGTGATAATTTTGATATTTTTATTAATATATTTGAAACAGTATGTAAACAGTATAATGTTGGCCAAGGGCTCTGGGTACTGTTGTAACTGATCTTTTTAAATTGTCTGATATTGATTAACCTATGATAAAGTAAGGAAATGTTTACTTGAATCTTTTAAGGTAACACCTGAGGTTTACAGAAAAAAGTTTTTTCAGCATAGACGCAAGACAGATGAAAGTTTGTGTAATTATATTGTTGAGCTAAGAACTTATTTTCATAGGTGGGTGTCAGGTGACCAAATTTAAAGGGCTGCAGACCTTTTGCTGAGGGAACAAGCCCTTAGCACTTTGCCCAAAGACATGAGAATCTGGATGGCAGACAGTGTGTAGCGCTGGAGAAAAAGGGGGATCTCTACTCACTGCACAAGAAAGGGATACTCAGTGCTGCACATGGATATAAGGGAACCCATGGTGGGCAGTGTAAACCATCCAAAAGAGTCCACTGGAAACAGGGAAAGCCACTAATTCAGGTACACAGCCAGGATAATTTGTTAAATGTAACCAGTGGGGCCATGTATCATATAGATGTCCATGGAGGCAAGGTAGAGAACCAGCAAGTGGGAATAACAGTATGCCAGTGGTAAGTTGTTTGGAGGCAACAGGAGTACCACACTATCACCAAGAGGTTATATCCTGTCTTAGTGAATGGAAAACAGGCTACTGCTAAGACAGATGCAGCCTCTGACAATAACCATTGTGAAGCCTGCAGTAGTTAAACAGGAGCAGTAGTTGCTTGGGCAGTCCACTCCATTCAGAGCTTTATGAGGGACCCCATTCCAAATGCATTTGGCTAGGGTTCACCTTGGCTGGAAGGGTGGAAAAGGAAGCAAGCAAACAAGTAGGTGTGTTTGAGGATATCCCTGCAGATGTCTTGATAGGGAATGATTTTGATAATGCAGTACCTTGTGTGCATGCAGTTTATATGTAGTCAGGATTGGAGACAGGCATGTGGGTCTGGTAGCCTGTAGACACCCAGACAGACCTCACACCTGAAGCCAGGGCTGGTGAGGTGGCTGTTTCAAGGAGGGAACTACCCTGTAGCAGTGAGCCACAGCTGCTGGTAGGTACTAATGTTCCCTTGGACAGAGTGACTGCAAGTGCAGAGGCAAGTGGTAGTACCCAGGGTAACAGTGAGGCAAATGTTTCAGAGGATACCAGATTTCCTGTGAAAGGGGAGCTGGGAAGTGTTGCAAAGACAGAGTTGAGATAGGCTCAACTCTTGGACCCTACACTGAGAGGCTTGAGGGAGGTAACTGGGGAGGCAATTGATTCTCAAGGATATGGGGGGTCTCTGTATAGAGAGTGGATCCCTGAGGGAGGGCTAGGTAATATAGCAGTTGGTGGTACCTGGAGCCTGTCTGGCACTTCTAGCCCATGTTTTGCAGATCATATGGGCATTAAGCTTACCAAGAGACATATGCAGAAGTTTTATTGGCTTGGGATTGAAAGGGATGTAACAGAGTACTGCAGGACCTATGAGCAGTGCCAAAAAGGCAAGTCAGGAGGCAAGGTCAAGGTTCCTTTGATACCTTTGCCTGTGACTGAGGAGCCATTTCAGAGGGCAGTTATGAATATTGTGGGGCCTTTGAGTACCCCATGTTCCACAAGGAAGAAGTGTATCCTGGTGGTGGTAGATTGTTACTAGATACCCCGAGTCGGTGGCTCTGTCCTCCATTGAGGCATACAAGGTGGCAAATACTTTAAACAGGGTAGGTTTCCCGAGACAAATACTTGACTGATAGATTTGCCAATTTCAAGTCAGACCTGCTGGCTTGTCTGTGGAAGTGCTGTGGGGTGAAGCACCTAAAAACCACCCCCTACCATACCCAGACTAATGCTCTTGTTGAGAGGTTAAACTCTACACTAAAGACCATACTACAGGCATTTGTAGCCCGGTTTAGGAGAGAGTGGGACAAATATTTACCCCATCTGCTGTTTTCATACAGAGAGGTACCCCAGGAATTCACAAGTTTTTCACCCTTTGATTTACTGTATGGACATCAGGCGAGGGGGCTTTAGATACGTTTCTTGATGAGTGGGAAGGTGAGTTTGAATCCCACAAGGAATCTGTTGTGGCATATGTCCTAAACCTCAGGACAAGACTTGGGGAGCTCATGTGCTTGGCCCAGGAGAACCTGGCAGGAGCCCAATGGCAGGAAAAGGTCTGGTATGACAGGAATGCCCAAGAATATGCTCATTCCTGTCATACACAATAAGCTGCTTGCAGCTTGGGAGGGACCCTTCAAAGTGGTAAGGAAATTCAGTGATGTTATCTACATGATAGAACTGCTAGGCAGGAGTCAGGGGCACAAATTGTACCATGTTAGCATAATGAAACCTTACCATGATAGGGAGGCCCCGGTGCTAAGTATTTAAAGTAGGAGGCAGGAGGAGTGTGAATGGGGGGAATCTATGGCTACAGCCAGCAAAACGCCACGTTACTAAGGTGGAGCCTTGGTTTGCAGGCAAATGACATGACTGTGCATCAATGTAGTGGGGTCAGCAATGCCAAGGGAGATGGGATCTCAAGAAGGTATGGGTTAATGTATTCCCAGATAGGCTCATTCCCCTCGAGCAGTTTCTCAGGGGTCACTTGAAAAACTAGATCGAGTCTCCAAAGGGGAAAGAGATGTGATGATGGGCGGTATTGCCAACTATGCCAGGAGAAGTAGGGCAGTGGATGTGTAACGTGCCAGCACAGCTAGCTGGAATTTTGTAAAGAATTATAGGTCATTTGTATATTAAACTGATGTGTACAGGTGCTTGTGTTGAAAAGTGTATTTGTAAAGCTGCTTGTGTTGAAAATGTACCAACCGTGTGCCCTGATGGACAGAAAAAGAAATATACATGCATTATTACAACTGTTTAAATGTATATGTTTTAACAGAAGATACTGGAAGAGAAGAGGTTAATCTCAAACTTTGAAAATAGTTTGAAATTAAATTACCTGGTTTAGGCCATAAAGATTGTATCTTACAGTTCTCAATGCAGCCAGAGACAAAAAGGTCTGTACTAGAAAGCTTCCTGCATTGTATTTGGGGTGAACTAATTGCTACTCTGGAAGGATGGAGGTTTGAAATTGTTTTAGGACTTTCGGGAGCTGCAGCAGATCTTAGCAAGGCTCTATGTCTGTGTATTATTGACACACACAAGCTTTTAGCCAAGGGAGGTAGCATGGGAAACAGAAGTCAGATTGCCAGATGTACATGATCTCAATCTGTAATTTACAACAAAAATTATGTTTAATACTAGGTGAGACTGAAGTCTCAGGGTACTCTGTTTTTGTAACCTGACAAGGATATCTCACCTACTTCATCTTTCCTTGCTCTAGTAAGTAACCAGGAAATAATTCTTTAGACCAGTCAGGAAAACATAGCAAGATTAGTTGAGTATTGTTTTTTCTGTAAATCTGTGAACCTGTCCTGAGTTATTTTTGATATTTCCAGTGACTGAAACTCTGTTTATTATAAATAAATATTTGGTATTGTCATGTTCTTTTATTATTTATTATTAAAAATATTTAAGTTTTGCATTGTGACTGGTCCTTTAAAGAATACTTTAAATTTTGAGAGGACTTGTATCTATGTGGTGACACTGTGCGCACTCCTGGAAGCCTTACTGCATTGGCCAAACACTATAATTTGTATTAATATTAATTTCAATCAATAGAATTTGGTACCCTTGTAAGAGCCGTAGATTAGCTGGCTTTGGGGTGTCTGGTGACAGTGTAACTACCTTATAGTCTGGGCAGATGGGGCATAGCTAGTAAATCTGTGCCAGCCTTTCCCAGGTGTGTGTCAGCTACTTGGAGCAGGGACACATGGCACTGGTTTACAGAGAGGGTGCTGGAAGATTAGGCTTGGACACTGTGCTGAGGATGAGACTCTACACCTGTGCCAGTGGGGAGTCTTATTGGGGAGCTGGACAGAAGGGAAACCCAGACTCTGGACCGAGTATGTTCCCTGTGTGCTCTTAAGGGAAATTGTGCTTGATGCAGAGAGCTGCATCTGGAAATACTGGGTGTATCCATTTCTGTTCCAAGTGAACATCCTCTTCAGTGCCAGTGGTGAGGATTTAGGCTCCTTGATTACTGGCCCAGAGTGGGGACAGCACAGTGTATACAAAATATTTTTTAGTTGGTCCTATAGTAAGAAACAACACCAATAAAGAACTTGATATGAAGAAATAGCATCCCGAGACTTTTTGTTTTCACAGCTTGTAACTTCAACCTCATACAGAGCAGTTACAACAGGACCCAGAGACTCTTCCCACAGGGGCTAAACAACATTGGATGACCCACGACAAAGGACCTAGGTGTTTTGATGGCCTGACATCATCTGCATTTCCCCTCAAGATCTCCATCTTAAATCTCAGATCACAGGGAACACATGGCAAATGGAAACTCACTGAGAAGGGATCCAGACCATTGATTGACATCAACTACATCTTTCCTAATAGTGGGTGTAGTGCTTTTGTTTTATAATTTAGGATCATGCAGTTAGGGCTGATGATGTGCTTCCTGGTACAGGTCTGTCACGTGCTCGCTCATGGTAGGCATATATTGTAGTTCTTGCTCAACTCCTGGCTCTTATCCAGAGTCAGATAATTTAACAGCCTCTGTTTTTGGGATGGAATGAAATATACAGAGTAACCCCTCCCAATATATGACCCTCCTTTGCGGATGCTCTGAGGGATCATAAACAGTACATAGTCACTTTATGAGCCTATTCTCTTTTTGAAGAGTTTCTAGGTAAGGTAGTCAAAGCCAAAAGAAGTGCAGATATCCTTATAAAATGCCACATGGTACACCGACATTAGTGCTTTGGAAAAAGCCTTCTAAGGTATGCCTATCTATCTCTATCTCTGTCTATGTATAATACACAAACAGAAATTGTTTGCTGTCCTTAAAAAAGCAAAATCTAAACTAACAGAGTGTATTTTCTAATTTAGGTGTGACTTTAACCCTGAAGAAGAATTCCTGTTTTATGTTTTAAGGCATACTCTGTCTTTTCTTGCTTATCCCTAGCCCAGACTTGTATTAGATGCATTGTTGTAACCTGTCTGGATTTTAAAATACCTGAAAAATGACGAATTGCCCTCTTGGGTTTTCCCAAACTGTTTCAATACATTATTACCATAGATTTTATTAACACAATCTTAAATTTTTGTATTCTCACTCTAAGTGGC
The DNA here is from genome assembly GCF_019279795.1 of Protopterus annectens. Classification (NCBI taxonomy): domain Eukaryota; kingdom Metazoa; phylum Chordata; order Ceratodontiformes; family Protopteridae; genus Protopterus; species Protopterus annectens. The sequence continues at coordinate 73,768,385 of NC_056725.1, forward strand.
CAGGTTGTTTTCCAACTATGGTTTAATAGGTACTTGCACTATCACATTCCACATAATAATTAAATACTTGCTTTCTTTAAATTCTGTCCATTTTGTTTCTCATTCTATCCCTGATGATGCATATTAACAAATACTACAGTGCCTGCACCTCTCGGTACCTGTCCACGAAACAATCTTTTGCTTGTAGTTTTGGCATAAAAATAAGATGTCATCATTTTCTATCCTGTTTTGTACCCCATGTGGTAGTACATCTGTAGAACCATCCATCCATTTTTTCAGATTCTAAACCTGTCCTGGCAGCTAGTGGACATGAGATTTAGACTGACGTCTTACCAAGAATGAACGTCAGTGATAGAAAGCTCACCTAGGGGTGTTTGGAAGATCACCTGTCATCCTAGTGCATGTCTCTGAAAGGCTGGATGACACACCAGAGCACCCAGGGGAAAAAAGAAGCAACTGTTAGAGGCACTGAGAACTGCAGGTGCAGAGATAAAAGAACTGAGTATACATTGTTAACATCATTAACCTGATTTGACCACCACCTGGTCCCATTAAGTCAAACACTGCTGACATGTCAGTAAAAAAATAAAATGGTCAGTTTTTTAAAAATAGCAGTGAAGCCTTCTAAAATTTGGGCTCTTCTGAGAAGTAAGAAATGGTAAAAAAAAATTCAAAGTGTAAAACTGAAGACTGCATATATAGAGCGTCATTCACATGGCTGCAGAGATATTGCAGAACCATGGAAGGGATATCCTGAAGCACTATTTAGTTTATTTACAGACTTAGGAAGTTTGCATAGTTGTACTGATTTATTTTCAAACTTGATTGTCAGGAGAATATTGTGTAGAAATAAAACCTGATGCAGTTCAAGAAACACATGCTGGAAGAAAAGTAACTGACAAGCTTATCATATACCCAGTGATACTTCCATTTGACCTTTGCCTCCTTTGATGCTGTTTTTCATGTCTGTAGTATTGAATGTTTCTTTAATGTACACAAAAGGTTTACTATACGAAAAAGTACTAGTACCAAAAAGAGAGAGCGCCACAAACTGGAAAACACAGGCAACCTTGAGTCCTAAAGCCAAAGAACCAGTTAAAAAACCTTAACGCTAGTTTATTAAATCAAAATAACAGCGTTTTCGCCACTATCCAATAAGTAGCTTCATCAGAGAACAAACACAAATGCTAGAACACACACCTTTATATACACAGGAAGTGATACAAACACGCGTCACCTCTCATTGTAAAAACTAAAGGTGTAGTGAATAATAAAAACAGCATACTTAAAAAGTCAATTAACAATCATAAAATATGAAGCAACAGCAAAATGTTGTTGCTTCAATATACTAATACCTGGATTCAAAGATGGCCGCCATTCTATAAGCACTGCAGTACTTCAGCTCTCCAAAGACCAGAGAAAAAAAATCAACCCTGCGGATGTACATTTGGGAGTTAATCCACTAATTGGCAGCAATTATTAAACTACTAGAAGTCAGTGGTCTTCTTGAGGAAAAAAAATTGAAAGAAAATACTTGGTGACAACAGGATTGGAACTGATTGTTAGGTTGACTCTGAACAGAGCACCAAACAAAGGACTGAACTACCTCACTTCTGAAACTTTTCCTTGGGAAATATCTTTATCTGCAGCATTGCAAAATGTCAAAAGAAGATAAAAATATGGATACTACAACTACTAAGACTAAACTGTCAGCATTACAGTCTCCAGAGAAGGAATCTATAATTGAGACAGAAAACAATTAAACAGCAAGAGACTGCAAAAACAGGGGCAACAACGAAACCTGATCAACAGGTCACAATGGAAGAAATTAAGACTGCATTACTACCTATACAGGAAGCTTTAAAAGATCTAACATCCCAAACACAAACATTTAGTGATACATGCAACCGGATTCTTGCAAGAATGGAGAAAGCGGAAACCAGAATAGCAGCAAATGAAGACAATATAACATTGCTCACTAAAAGAACTGAGTCCCATGAGGCCGACATTCAAATGATGCAAAACAAAATTCTGGACTTGGAAGCAAGATCGAGACGTAACAACATAATTATCAGAGGGATCCCAGAATCAATCCAATATAATGATCTGACCACTTCCATTATACAAATATTTGAAACACTGCTTAAGGACTCTGTGGCTGTTCAGCAAATTGTCATAGAAAGAGTGCATAGAGCATACAGGGATTCCCAAGCTTCAAATACACCCAGACCTGTGTATGTCAAAATATTAAACTTCCAAGATGTGAGTAAAATACTTCTAACCATTAAAAAATCTGGTGGATCTATAATATGGCAAAACTATAAAGTTTCTATAGCACAGGATTTACCAACACAAATAAGGCAGTCTAGACAAATGCTGGCTCCATACTGTAAGTTTCTGATTGATAAAAACATTAGATTCCAAATGAAATATCCTAACAGTTTAATTTTTACTGTTGATGGCATTAAGTACTCTGTAAACACAAAAAAAGAAGCCAGACCTACCTTTTTGAAGCTTTTTAAGGCTTTGCCACCATCAGAAAACTGAACATTCTAACTAGGCTTCTTTCAGCATCAGCATGAATGGGATTCTGCATTTACGAGGATCCGAGGCTGTAGAATCCTTTGTCTGTTCTTGTTTTTTCAGCAGGCCTGGAAAATTTCCGTTTATCTTATCTCGTTTTCCCAGCTGAAACACGAAGATTCTACTATGTTTTATGGCTCTAGCGAGCGCTTCTGACCCTCGAGGCAACAGGAAATAAGGTAAAGGAAGCAGGGGAACCGTTTTGAGCGTGGTGCAGCCAGGAGGTCCGTTCGCGAATTGGTTCACCCGTCGCGAGCGCGAAGGAATGAAGTAGAACTGCCTGAACTGATGCAACTGCTGGGAAGAAAGAAGAGATGCTGAGGAACCAAAACGAAGCTTTTTTGGACTTATTTAAGGGTAAAATGACTGCAGGATGATCATTGAAGTCAAGTGTGTCAGGTAAAGGCTAAAGTGAATGGCTTGACTGTTGTAGAAGGAGATTCTATGGCTTAGTGGTTAATTAAGGTAATGCAGTCTTTGTTTTCTTTCTTTTTCATGCTTTCCTTCTATTCTTACTGTGTTTCTGTCTTGTTAATAATTATCTATCTTTCAAGTTTTATCATTTTAGAGAAAAAGTATCATCTGTAATTAGATAGTGATGCAAGGACACTGAATTCAATAGAGGTAAGAGATTTGGTGACGAATAAAGAATATGTAATAATATGGCTTAAGATGTGTTAAATAATATATCTTTCTTCCCTTTTATTCTTTTCTTGTGTGCTCTCTTTTGGCTTTTTTAACCCTTTTATTCTTCTCTTTGACTACTTACCAGTACAATTAGTAAATGTGCATTATAGTTTTATTTTTAACTGCAATGATCTCTAAACATCAGCATGGAATGTTGTAGGATTGTTTTGGAGAAAAATAGCTGAATATAATAGAATATTTAAACAAAATGTATATCAACTGTGTGCTTATTATGTGAACTGATAGTTAAAATGTTTTAGAACAAGTAATTATAATGCTAGTATGTTATTGCTGAATATAAAGACTGATAAAAGTGAATTATTTGAAATGTCAGGTACAATTAGTTTATATGAATATTGGGGAAAATGTACAGAGCTGTAGTTGAGTGCAGTGTTTAGTAGGGAATGTCTGGGTTAGGCTTTGTAGAAGTAGATGTAGTTGGTGTAGGTTTTTTGCATGATATTTTATTGTTAATTAGTAGAATTAGTAGATTAGCTACTCGGGGAATTCTAAGCAATGTAAAAAGCCTATGTTCATCCTGGTCCAGAGGAATAGTGGATAGGCACTGGGTAGGGATGGGATGGCAGTTTTGCTTCCAAAAAATTTACGAAATGCCAACACTTGTCAATCTAAGGTGGAAAAAAAAACTAGATATTGTTATACATTATTAAATAGCTTTGAATGTGGATAATAGATTCCTGGAATGTTAAAGGACTCCAGAACATGAAAAAAAGAAAGCTGTTTTTGCATCTGTTTTTTAAATCAATAGCAGGTTTTATTCTATTACAAGAAATGCATTTGACTAATGACCAGTGGGAAACAATGAAGGACAAGAAATGGATTAGGAAGATTGTGACGGCGGAAGGGACTATGAATAGTGCTGGGGTGGCAATTATAATCAAGAATCATTTTCAAGGAGAAATTTTGGAAGATAAAACAGATAAAGAAGGCAGATGGTGTTTGGTGGTTCTCAAATCCGACAGTTATGATAAACCTATAGTACTTATATGTGTATATGCCCCTAATATGAACAAACATCATTTTGTAACTTCAATTTACTCCGTTTTACAGTCATATAATAACTGTTACATAGTGATGGGAGGGGACTGGAACTCATACCAAGATTCTAAACTTGATAAGCTGGGGGCTTCTACAGCTTTTAATAAGCAGGCAATGGTAGCGTTGAAAGAACTGAGAACTGATTTCAAACTGTATGACCCTTTTAAACACACGCACATACAAGCAAAGGTAGAGAACTTTACCTTTTACTCTAGCTGCCATAAAATGTGGTCGAGAATTGACTTTTTTCTAATTTCAGAAGTATTCATTTCACTTGACCCTAGGGTTTCTAATCAAGCTAGACAGCTCTCTGACCATTCTAAGATAACTTTAACTTTAAATACCAATATTATGAAAACTAAAAATCACCGTGGATATAATTGGTCCTTAAACCCATACTTATTGACCAAAGAGGATATATTACAGGAAGTCAAGGAGATACTTAAACAATTATTATATAATATTCCCCGTAATAAACATCCAATAGATATAGAATGGGCTACAACTAAAACATTGTTAAGAGGATTATTTATTCAGAAAGCCACATATTACAAAAAATTACAAAATAAGGAACAACTGGATTTGGAAACCAAAATACAACTACTGGACCAGGAGTTGATGAGGAACTATAATGAACAGATAGAAACTGAGTTGTTAAGATGTCAGAAAGAGCTGTTTCTTTTGCATAATAGAAAATTGACACTGTATGAACAAAGAAGTTTAGTTAAATATGCAAATCATATTCAAACTCCCTCGAAAGCTTTAGCCCGTATTATTAATCAGACGAAATCGACACGATTAATTACTGAAATAAATCATAACAATACTATATATACTGACAAATCGGATATCATGAAGATTTTTGAATTAATTTTTAATCAGATGTATGGTGAGCAGCAAACACATGTTCAAGACAAAGATAGAAAAGATTTCTTACAGAAAATTAATTTTCCCAATATTGACAAGGACTCTCATGGAGAATTAATTGCACCGATTACAGTCGAGGAAGTTTTGGAGGCAATCAAGAAATTGAAGCCCCATAAAGCCCCAGGGCCAGACCTCTGAATTCTACAAATCTTTTAGTGTGATTCTGAGCAGTGTACTTTCACAGACTTTTAATTATATCATTTTGAATGGCAGCAATGATCCCCACTTTAATGCCTCAAGGACAATCCTGATATTGAAGGAGAATAGTGATTCCAAAAATCCAGACAATTACAGGCCCATATCACTGTTGAATATTGACATGAAAATCATGACATCCATTCTAGCTAGTAGACTGAAAAAAGTAATAAATTCGATAATATCAGAGGAACAGGTGGGGTTTATAGATGGGAGACAGACTACGGACAATACATTAACTCTTCATACATTAATATCTTATGCGAAGTATAAAAATATTTAATATATATACTTTAATAATTGATGCTCAGAAAGCATTCGACAAAGTTAATTTGGCATATTTATTTGATATATTATCATATTTCAATATACCTCAGGACTTTATTTTAATGTTAAGGAAATTATACAATAATGCATACACTAATTTATCTATAAATCATGAATGCTCCAAAAGGATTCAAATTAAAAATGGAACTCGACAGGGATGCCCATTATCTCCCAAACTGTTTAATCTGTATTTGGAGCCTTTATTTCTTCACATGAAGCAAAATGTTTTTTATAACTTTCCTGTACTTCTTGGGATAAAGGTTAGGATGGCCGCTTTTGCTGATGATCTAAATATATACTGTACCACACTGGTTTCGGATATGGAAAAAATACTAACAGCAATACAAAACTTTGAGAGAATTTCTAATTACAAACTAAATTTAAAAAAAAAACAAAATATTCCCTTTAAAGACACCTGCACCTTTTTCAATGCTACCATTGATAGGACAAGTAAGGACAGAAGAAAGGATAAAATATCTGGGGATTGAATTCTCAACTGAAAATAGAGATTTCTTTATTAATAATATTAAGGCAACTGGAGACCGAATAACATTGGATTTGAAAAGATGGAGTAAGTTGAAGTTACCGATGATGGCAAGAGCAGCGATAATAAAAATGAATGTTCTCCCCAGAATGCTTTATATTTTTAGAGCAGCACAACTCAAAATCACGAAAACATTTTTTAAGCAGTTTCAGATAGGATTGGGGAGATTTCTGTGGGAACCCAGGAAAACGAGAATATCATATGAGAAATTGATGGCTCCTAAAACTAGGGGGGGGGGGTGGTTGGATTTACCGGATTTTGAGATGTATTATTTAGTGATTCAGGCTAATAGGATTTTAAGGGTGTCTTACTTGGACAGTAATAGTAGAAAATGGATACCCAAATGGGTGCTTCTAACTTGTAAACATATAAAAGGAGGGGGAATTAACGTTAAAGCGGTACCATTTTTAAATAATCGAACACTGAGCAAATATGATTTAATGGAGCACATTAAGATATGGGCAATGGCAATTCAAACTTTGTTTGCCTCTTTAAACTTATTAAAATATATGATGATGTTTCAACCGTTTCATGGGAATCCTAACATGACTATTGGTAGTCAATTGATAGATTTAAAGAAATTTCCCCTTATTAAGGATTTAACTGTGATTGATTTATACCCCTTCTTAGGAGTAGTGGTACATGATATCTTAAAAGAGATGAATCTTCCCATTTCTTATTTAATTATAATGAGGCAGATAAAAGATCTTGTCATAAATTATTTTAATAGCTCCGAAATCAAAGAAGAGGAACTAGTTATTTCTCGCAATCTGTGGGAAGCCTTGCTACAAGACAGAAAATACATATCCTCAGCGTATAAAATAATAAAAGAGAGGAAATATAATAATTATATTCTTTTATCGAAATACTGGAAAGAGAAATTGGTATCCCTAGATGATAGTAAGATAGTAGAGGCGTTTAGCTTAACATTGAAATCAGTATCCCTTCAAAAACTGGTCTTTACTCAACTGATGATATTTAATAATGCGTATTATACCCATCTCACTCTTCATAAATTTGATTCGAAAAATTCACCTAAATGTCCACTGTGTTTAGATCAGACAGCGGACCTGCTACACATGTTCTGGAGTTGCAAGTGCATTTATAAATTGTGGAACTCATTAAAATTGCAGTTACAAAAAATGGGTTACCAAAACTCAACACTCACCTGGGAATTTTTGATTCTACACATCCCACCGGAGAATTTAGATAAATCAAAGAGGATCATAATTATGAATATCAGTTTATTAATGAAATTATATATAGCCACAAATTGGTTGAACCCAGCACAGACATCGTGGCAAAAATTCAGGCTGTTAGCGATCAAGCATATTTTAGCGCATAAATTATTAATTAGTAACAACAAGAAAAGTATAAATAGTATAAAAATTTGGGAGCAAATCTTTAACATTGTATTGGCTTAGAGGTTCCTATCCACTTTCTTTTAGGACATACAGTAAGTGAACAAACACAATCTTAGATTAGATAGAAGACGTAGAAATAATACAGATTGTTGGCTTGAGTTTGTTTTTAATTTTCTCTAGTAGATGTTTTCGTTTTTTTTGTTTTCCTTTACTTGATTAGTACGATATCTATTGTTAATGTATGATGTGGATATTTGAAATGGAACTAAACATTGGAAGCAATTTTGTACATAATGTAAATAGTGTTTGGATTGTATTATGGTTTTGAAAAACAATAAAAATGATTATCGAAAAAAAATATATATATACTAATACCTAAACCTTCAAGTAAAATCTCTTCGTTCCTGATATGTAATTGCTTTGAAATAAAAAAGTATGTGTATATAAAAGAATGACAATGCACTAGCTAAACACATTAACAATAACCCTGGACGCAGCTTTTCATTTATGTGGATAGACCAAGTCCCTATTTGTATTTGGGGGGGGTCCATCCTCTCTGATTTTGGAGAACCGGGAACTTGAGTGGCAGCTAAGGTTAGATGCCTTCAGGTTTCCTGGATTAAATGAAAACTGCAATATCTCAGCAGTTTTAAGACTTAGGAGTTATTTCAGATAGCTATTTTTTATCATGGTATGTTTTGTGCTTTGTATTTTGTATTTTTATATATTTTTTATTCTTCTTTTATATACGCATACTTTTTTATTTCAAAGCAATTACATATCAGGAATGAAGAGATTTTACTTGAAGGTTTAGCTATTAGTATATTGAAGCAACAACATTTTGCTGTTGCTTCATATTTTATGATTGTTAATTGACTTGCGTTAAGGTTTTTCTACTGGTTCTTTGGCTTTAGGACTCAAGGTTGCCTGTGTTTTCCAATACAAAAAAGTACAGTTGTGAAAGTTTACTTAACAGATGTTTGACTAGATTACTGTTGCAGCGGCCATAACTATACTGTGCTTATCTTACCAAGCACTGTACATCTATCCAAAGTCTTGGGTGCCTTCCTTGCACACCATACATTGAAGTCTAATCATGAAGTTATGTGCTGGCATATGAAGGTTGTGTGAGCATGCTAAAAGTCAGAGCCTTCTTGCATAAAATGGAGGCTGAAGCTTTAAATCAATGTAGTCAAGTCCGGTACATAATGCCATGTCATAACCGGAGGGAAAAATGTAAAATAGGGAATCCCACCCTGGTCTGCAAAGAGAAAAAAGAAAAAGGTGGTGTTGGGTGGGTGCTAATAGCTATTCAAGTATCTACTATTACAGTAAGTAGACATGCACAGCTGTACTGTTCATTATATCACAAGTTGCCACAGCTTAGGAAGAAAAAGTGGATGGAGAAGAATCAGAGTCTGGAAGTGCTTGTAGAATGGCTTTAGCAAGACCTGCTCTAGTTCTGGAAACTGAGTCTAATTTGTAGTGCTTAGTAAACAAATGTACTGAAGACCATGTAGCTGCCTCTAGTATAGACCTAGAATCCACCCTTTTCCAAAAAGCCTCAGAAATAGCTAAGGATCTAATGGAGTGAACTTTTACTTTATTTTTTTTGGGGGGGTACTTTTTCAATGGTGATAGTAACAAAATTTGATTAGCTTGAGACAACCATCTAGAATGGGTTTGTTTAGATATCTACTGTACTTTCTTTATTACATTAAGGGGAAACAAAATGTTGGCTAGATTTTCTAAAAAATCCTTTGTCGCGTTCAGGTGTTTGTGGACATCTAAGATATGAAGGTTTTTTTCTCTTCTGTTTTGAGTGCACTTCCCTGACCCCCCCCCCCCCCCATTTTCAACAAACAATAGCAGACATTTGGCATTAAAGAAAGGTTTGTTCTGAGACTCTCCCTGTCCTGGGAACATCAGGAAAGGCTGCACAGGCATAAGGGTCTGTAATTCAGATACCTGACTTGAAGTCAGAGCAGCGAGTATCACAGTCTTCCACTTAATAAAATGTTAAGAAGTGTCTGCAGGTTAAAATGAGATCGATTAAACTTCTCCTATACACACTTTTTTTTTTAATACAGATTCTAATATATAAAAACCCCTTTCAAAAACAGAGTTCAAACAAAATGAATGAGGAATGCAAAGGCAGTGAAGTAGAAAGAGCTGAAAGATGTACCTGATAAGGTAGTACTGTTAGCTAGGACAGGGCAAGAGGGGCAACTGCCCTGCCTGCAAAGTGTTGTGGGGTGCCAAAGCCGGTATTGCATTTTCAGTCAAACATGCGCTGTAGCACATCCAGAATCGGGGAAACTAAAGTTTCATGAGCAAATAAGTAAAATATGGTGGTGAAATAGGTTCATTAAACAGTGCTTTCTTCACCTCTGGAGTAGACGCCTTCAGCAAAACAAGCAGTGTGATATATTATCTTCCTTCAAACTGGAACCGGATGGATTGGATTGATATTCATATATTCACCCCTAGATTGATTGGCCTAGCACTATTTGAAGAAGTTACAATCAAAGGGTGATCTTGGTAAGACAAGAGTCCTGTGATTGAAGTTCATGCAAAGCCAGAGTTGATCACGTCACTCAGGTACTGACGAACCAGAGGACCCCACACATGGGTTAGATCTTGTTCTCCTTTCTGGCACTGCTGCACATGCTTAGAATGAGAAAAAAGAAAAAAACATACTTAAATGGAATTCATCTTTACTGGTGGAGAGAGATTTTGAATGTTGGGTAGAGTAAGAATCCCTTCTCCTATGTCAGCAAATCCACTTTGTGAGGAAGTTTTTGGCAGTCACCTCTTGCCAAGTACATGAGACAAGAGAACCAATGTTGTCTGGGCCAAAAAGGGGTGACAAGAAGCATCTTTCTCAATTTCCATCTTGATCTTTAGAAGGAGTTTGGGTATCAGAGGAAATGGGGGAAGGCATACTGGAACATTTCTGTCCCCAAGACTGGAAATGCATCCGTCTTCCAGGCCTTTTTGCAAAGTGTCCTGCAACAGAACTGGTTTAGTTGTCTAAGGAAGGCAGATTTGCTTTGGGAGTTTCCCCACACATGGACATCTTGGAAGACCTCTGGGTGTAACAGCAACTCATGAGGGTCTATCCTGGATCTTCTGCTATGTTCTGCTCTGACCAAATGTATGTGACCTGCAAAGTGATGTTTCCTCTATATTGCCATTACATATTGCAAATGTCAATAGTGGCTAGCCTGCAAAGGGGGTATAACTTTTTCCTCATTTGTTTATGTGCATCATTATGGTGGTATCTGTTGTCAATAACAAGGTACCCAGGGGTCCACAGCAGATTCAAAGCTATGATAGCTTTTTACAAGCACCATTATTTCCTGGTTCCTGAAATGAGGCTTGAGAGTCTACTCGCCCATGCAAAGTTGGAAGTGTCTGTTGTAAATGAGCAGGAGAAAGGGGGAATGGAAGGCTTGGATTTACTACAACCTGATGAGCCCACCATAAGCATTTCTTCTTTATGAAATTTTAGCAGTGGGATTTGAAAAGATAAAGGATAAAAATACTTGACTCTGACTATGCCCAGAATTTTGAAGAACTCTCATACTGAGGACATATGTTGCTGGGCTAGATTCAAGAAGTGAAGCTGGAAAGAAGATGCATTGTCTAAAGGAAGGTAGACAATAGATAAAAAGATATCTAGGAGACAACCCAGAAACACTAAACTGTGGCAGGAGTTTAAACGAGACACTTAAGATTGGTTTGAAATCCAGGCTTCTGCAAAGACGGAGTGAACTAAGAGCTGCTAAGGTGTCTTGCCCGATGCAGACAGCGATAAGGAGGCTATCATCCAAATTGTGTAAAATACAAATGTCTTGAAACTTTGTGAAAACTCTTGGAGCAGTGGAAAGACCAAAAGGTAAAAATATAAAATGAAAGTGTGATCCCAAGGTAATGCCTGTGCTCTTTGTGAATTAGAATGTGCAAGTAAGGATCTGTGAGGTCTACATCTTCTAGGAATCCTTGAGAAACATGTTTGTAAAGTGAGCATTTTGAATTTGGGACCAAAAGAAAGGTGCACAGGGCTTTGTGTGCCTTTCTGGGAAACATTCTCGAATAAAAACGTATTCCTCTTTGGGAGTAAGGACTTGGTCATATTACCACCCAGAAAAACAGGTCTGATAGATTTTGAGAGATCAAATGGGTCTTTTTTTTGTGGGAGCAGGGATGAGAAGTATCAGATGTCCATTGTGGATTATTTTCAAAACCCAGGCATCTGAAGTTATCTGTTTCCACAGCAGGACAGCTTGCCAGCAATTTGAGGAAAAAAGGCCAGTATTATGAGCAAGAGGGAAAAATGTGCATAGTTATTCATCAAGCTCTCTTTTAAAATTAAGGTAGTTGTGATGCATCTCCTTTTGGTCTTTGAATTCCCTTGCCATGTTTTCTTATGTTGTTTAGATCTCTTGTTAAGAGGATTTTTGAAGAAAAAAAAATCCGATGATGGATAATTCCATTGGTTTTCAAAGAAATAGAAGACAAAAAGAGATGTTTGATTTATAACATCAGCATTAAGTAACTTGAGTGTTAACATCACCAGTTACATTTTCTGTTCTAATCCAAGCATTTCTTCACATCACAGTACCATTAACAGTAGTTCTGGACACAGCATCCACTGCATCATAAGCACATTTAACACAGTTCTCGGTGACCTGTGAGGCAGAGTTTAACATGTCCAACAGGGAAGATTTAATGTCATAGTTTGGTAGAGACACTAAGAACTGGTGCATATTAGTAAAGGTAGAAAGAAAACCAAAACAAATGTTATGCATTTCAAAACCACGCACCAAATAAAGTAACACAAAATAGCATTTAACCAATTGTTGTATTACTATACTTAGTTTGTAGTTTTGGGCACTGTGACATTTGTTTTTATTAGTTCCTCTATCTCACTTCATACAAAGAAGATAGTTTGCTATGGACTGGCAATTAATAGCTGAAAAATCCAGAGTGGAGGAAGTATAGACCTCTTTTCAAACCAACAGCTACTATTCTCATTTAGAACTGGGTTAGATGCAAAAAAGATTTGGATGATCTATCCATATCAACAGAAATAATGGCAAGGTCTGAAAAAAAAAAAGGGTTTCTGTAAAGAAATTTATCTGAGACAGGCACCCTGTAAAATCTACAAGGTTTCAGGAATCTGGGGGAAGACTGGCAAAACAAAATGCACCCTTTAATGCCCCTAAAAGTGGGATAATGGCTTTTGGTTTAGGGAAATCATAACACCTTAATTCATAGTATCTCTTCTGAGATGCTGACACTTTCTTACTGTAGAATAACAGGTGTACTGTATCTTTCAGAAGCATTTCTAAAGTCTGTGCATATAAATACCAAGCACGTTAGCTGCGGTGACATTTTGAAGGTGCAGCCAGAGTGTTAACATCTATGGCATGATAGCTAGTTTGTTTATAAATTATAGTTACTTGGCTTCGTTTATGATGTTTGTATATAATAAAGCTGCTTGAACAAGAACCCACAATGTTTGCCTGTTTCTTCCTGACCTGGCGAGCGATATGGTATCAGAACCAGAATGGTAAGGACTACTCTTCAGTGTATAGGTAATGAAGGAAAACAAAGTAAACTGAGAGCAAAAAAAGGGCCAGAAGCAAGCTAAAGGTAAAGAAAATAAGCACAAAATATGTATTTATTAAAAGAGATAAACAGAGCATTGCAAGGGCACAAAATGGATTACTAAACAAACAAATTTCACAAACATTAAGCAAATGAGAAGTATAAAAAAGCTCATTAATCAAATGAAATGTTTGAAACAAGGTTATTTGATAAAACGAGCATCAGAAAAGTATGTAAGCGGTTTAGAACTACCTCAGAATTGTAAAACAAGCATGTCTAGAGTTAAAACGGGCACAAGTAAGTATAATGGGCATGAAAAGAGATTAAATGAGCAAAATGAATATAATGAAAGGGCACATTAAGAGATTAAAACAGCAAAACGAATATAACAGGAGGGGCAGAAAACGGCACATTGAGCATAAATAAAGCAAAGTGACTGCATATGTTTTGGCATAAATTACTGCTTCACATTGACTGAAGCCTTGAATAACATAGCTAGTGTTCTTCAAAGTATCTCAGTGTGTAAAAGTGCTTACAGTGTGTATTACTGTGCATTTATTCTGAAGAGTTTGTTCTGTGCAAGGTGCAGCTATTTTGTGAAGTGCAGTCAAATACAGCCATTTTGAAAAGTTTCTTGTCCATGGGTGTGTGTACATGCAGAGTGGTGCCATTACAGAGCATGTCTTGCACTGTACAGAGTATTTGGCAAAATGCAGCCATTTTGGAAATTTCAGTGTGCTGTGTACTGTTATTCGTAAGGCGCAGTTATTTCAAAGTGTTTCTCACCCTGAGCTGCTTCTGCACATTTCATAAAGTATAATTACTTTGAAACAGTTTATTCGCAAATTGCAATTGTTTCGAAATAGTTAATTTGTAAAGTACAGCTGCTTTGAAATGTTTCTTGCCGTCTGCATCTATTGCCCATATTCACACTGTGCAGTTATTCGAAAGGTTTCTTAAAATGATAAATGACTTTTACAGTAAAATAATTATAAGATAAACAGCCTGTATGGTAAAATAATTTCAAGACAAGTGACTTTTACAGTAAAGTGATTTTAGAGTATTACAGTGCCCAGGAGATTTATTTTGTAAAGTTCAGTTATACAGGAGCTTATTGTGCTATTCCAAGTACTGGCATAAATTTCAAGCATGTGTATGTATATGTATAAGTGTGTGTTTGTGTATATTTGGAAAAGTCTTCACTGAGATACGTTAATATGACAAGCGGATTTCACAAGCTGCAACCACTTGTATTTGATCAGAATGTTGCAGAGAATTGGAGAATATTTGAGAGAGTATGGTATATTTGTGCAAACAGCTTATTTCTGATAAAGATGCACACACCAGGGCATTCATTTTGCTAAACCAGGCAGGGTCAGAGGTCATTGAAAGGGAGTGTTCATTTGTATATGCATCAGCAGTGATTAAGGTGAAGGAGAAGCTCCTCATATTGTTTGTGCAGGCTGAATCAAGAGAAGACTCCGAGTGAAGAGCAAATTCAGAGAAATGTGTAACCCCCAGACTAATGTTAAATTAGAGAGGCATTTGTTTTGCACGAGAGATCAAAAACGAGGGGAAACTTTTGCAGCTTACATCACTAACCTAAGAAACAAAGCTAAAATGTGTAAGTTTAGTGATTTAAAAGATGAGTTAATAAAGGACAGACCCGTGTGTAGTATTAGTAATGCTGCTGTGAGAAAGATTTTGCTTTGTGACAGTGAATTGATGCTGAGCAAAGCCATTGAGATTTGTTAGATCCCTGAAGTTACAGAAAGGCACACAAGTATGCATGCTAGTGATAAGAGCATGTTTTCAACAGGCTCCACAGATAATGTAGACAGCATGCAGCATGCGACAGGTACAAGCAGGCCTAAGCACATGGCAGCAGCAGCAGGACTTCCAGGCAAAATGTGTACTCTTCTAGCAAATTCCAAGACCAGCTCAGTTAGAGGAGGATGCTCAGTGCAGAACAGACGCTGCTCAGTACAGTATATGGGGTGAATTAGCAAAACCCAAATCAAGCTTTATTTGTTAACTGTTGCAATTGTGGTGCCAACCATGAGTCCGAAAGACAAAAGTGCATAGCATTTGGTCAGTAATACTACAAATGTAAGAAATGGAACCATTTTCAAAGGTTTTGTAAATCAAGTAGACCTAACACAGTTAGGGTCGCTCAAAAAAAGCATTCCTATTTCTCACTTTGTAGATGCTGTGTCAGTGATTGGTGAAAAGATTGACGCAGTAGATTTTATGGCAGGAAATTAAGTGTTTTGTACTGTTCGGATCACTGATAAATCTACCGAGCTCAAAGTAGACACTGGTTCAAAGTGTAATGTTATGTCTGCAGATACTTTTGCAAGGTTCAGAACTGTTGAACCACTAAATGTGACTAATTGTGTGAAACCTGTTGCCTACAGAGGTGAAGAAATTCAAACTAAAGGGTCAGTAGTGCTTTCATTTTATGTGGCCAAGAACTGTTATAGCCTATTATTCTATGTAGTTCGAAGAGCTATGAAGTCATTATTGGGTCTCAGAGACAGTTTGAGAATGAATCTGCTTTCTTTAACCAAAGAAGTTCATCAGATAAGTGGGTCTATATTAAATTACTGAACGCTTAAAAAAATGAATGGTGATTGATTGACCCTATGTAAGCAAAAGCTTACGGCGAAGTGTCAGAACAGCAATTTTTTTCCAAGGGAAAAAAAAAATCGCTGTTCCAACAAAAAAAAAATACATTTCAAACATTATATTAAGTGGGGGGCTTTGCCCCCCTACAACCTCCTACTTAAATATACCAACTCAGAGACCACATTACAGTGCAGAAAATGGCAAAGTACTGAAGCGGCCAAGTGAATTCTTTCCCAGGGAAACAATTCGCTTAACAGCCACTTTGATATTTTTCATTTTCAGCCTTTTCAGTTCAACCAAGATGCATTCGAAAGAATGTGTCTTCGGTCTTCTAATATAGACCTAGATAAGCACGTGTCCCAGTTCCAGCTTCACTAACACTATTTTTTCACAGTATGCTGATGTTTTCGATGACATGTTGCGCACACTTCCAGTGGTATAGTCTCTGAAATTAGACCCAGAGATCAGTCCAGTGGTCAGACCAGCAAGAAGAGTTCCCATTGCTATGTAGCATAGAGTCAAAGCTCAGTTGGATAAAATGGTGCAACAAGGTATAATTTGTCCAGTTGCAGAACCTACCAAATGGGTGTTGTCCATGGTAGCAGCTCATAAAAAAGGCTCAGATGACATCAGAATATGCATTGACCCAAGAGATTTGAGCAAAGCATTGAAGAAGACCACATTATCCCATGCGTAAAGGTGAAGAAGTCATAGCCCTGATACCAAATGCCACTGTTTTTTCTGTCTTGGATGCAGAGTGTTCATTTTGGTAAATGATGCTTGATCGCAAATCTTCACTACTGACTACATTCAGTACCCCATTTGGAAGATATAGATTCCTCCAGATGCCATTTGGAATAAATTCTGCAAGTGAAGTCTTTCAGCATGCAATGGAGCAATTTTTTTCAGGTTATCCTTGTGCCAAAACCGTAGATGATTTATTGGTTGGAGGCAATGGTGAGGCAGAGCATGACAGAAATTTAGACTACCAGAAGTTACATATGTAGGTCATTTATTTATAAGTATTGGCTTGAGGCCTGACACGTCCAAGCAAGGAGACATTCTAGAAATGCCAGCACCAGATAATGTGCAAGCTCTACAACATTTCAACATTTTCTTGGTATGATCAACTGTTTAGGCAAGTTTATACCAGGCTACAGTGAATTTACAGCACCTTTGAGAGAGCTCACATGTAAAAATGTTACATGGTCATGGCTAGAGCAGCACCAGAAAGCATTTGAAGTTCGTAAGCAAAAAAATTGCTAGCCCATCAACATTAAGGTACTACGATGTCAAGAAAACCAGTAACTCTTTCCTGTGATGCTTTAAAATTTGGTTTAGGTGCAGTTATTCTTCAAGAAGGCAGGCCAGTAGCCTATGCATCTAGAACTCTTACCCAGACTGAGATGCAGTATGCTCAAATTGAGAAGGAAATTTTGGCAATAGTGTTTGCATATTCCAAGTTTCATGATTATATCTATGGTCGAGATATCCTGATTGAAATTGATCAACCTTTGGTTACTATTTTAAAGAAGCCTATGCATTCAGCTCCAGTGAGATTACAAAGAATGATGCTTAAATTGCAAAAGTACAACTTCAAAATGGTCTATACGAAACACAAACTTCTTTGTCTGTCTGTTACCTTATCCAGATCACCCAACTCTACAACAGAATAACTTGACTCTCAGAATTTTGACAATGATGTCATGGAAGTGCGTACTATTTCTACCACAAGACTTAATGAGCTACGAGATCATATAATTACTGATCCAGTTTTGCAAAATCTCATTCACTACATAAGTGTTGGTTGGCTGTCAAAGTAATCTAGTATACCACTCCATGTGCAACCATTCTTTACAGAGATGAGTTGATGGATGATAGCATTATTTTCAAAGGTCCTAAAATTGTTGTTCCTGCTTACTTACAACAAGAGTATATCCAGATTTTGCATCATGGTCACCCAGGTTCTGAATCTACTAAGAGAAGGGCAAAAGGACTTGTGTTTTGGACTTCTCTAGCGAAAGACATGGATAGAGTAGTTTCTTCCTGTTCAGTATGTAATAGTACTAAACAACATTTGCAAAAAGAGCCACTGCAGCCAAGTCAGATCCCTTGGTCAGTAGAAGTTACTGACATATTTGAGTGGAACAATCAACATTACTTAGTACTGGTAGACTCTTATTCAAATTGGTTTGCGATTGATCTACAAACGAATCCAACTTCTACTACAGTCATTACTAAGTTGAAATGCCATTTCTCAGTCCACAGAAATTAATCTCTGACAATGGTACCCAATTTACCAGTCAATTGTTTCAGAAATTTGCAAGAGATTGGGACTTCGTACATGTTACTAGTAGTCCAGAGTATCCACAATCAAATGGACTTGCTGAACGTGTTCGTACATGTTACTAGTAGTCCAGAGTATCCACAATCAAATGGACTTGCTGAATGTGCAGTACAGAGTGCAAAGCAATTACTTGAGAAGTCAAAGCATGATGATTTTTATTTTAATTTACTCAATCTCAGAAACATACCCTGTGACGACATACTTGGCTCAGCTGCTCAGAGATTTCTATTCAGGTAAACCGGAACAACAACATTGCCTATCAGTTCCAGTTTATTGAGGCCTAAAGCTTAAAACAACCATTAGAGCCCAGTTATTAAAAAAAAGCATTCTTTTCCAAAGTAAAGTTATGACAAATTGAGGAGATTTCTTAATCTTAAATTTCTTAAAGATGGAGAGTGAGGATACAAACAGCAAAAGGTTTCGACTGGATTGGTCAAGTAACAAGTATGTGTGCAGAGCAGAGATACTGTTTTGTTAAATCTGAGGGTGTGAAGTACATGAGAAATCAGACATTTTCTTCCTGTAGCAGAACCGATATCGCAGCATTGTTCTTGGGATAAAGACTATCGCAGCATTGTTCTTGGGATAAAGACTCTAACTCTGAGCAATCCAGATGATATTCCTGTTCCAGAACATGTCTTGACTACTGATACTGTTCCGGCAGATGGTCCCCAAGGTTACTAAGATTGAAGTCAGCAGACACGATCCCAGTTGCTAAACCAGATCCCAAATTTTATGTCGCATGATATGGTTGCATGTCAAAGCCTAGTGTGAAATACAGTTCACTTGGACATAGTTGTATATATGTACCTAGCATTGTATAATTGCATGATGAAAATTATTCCTGCGTAAATTGCATATTTATTAATACCAGTGACCATGCCTGACTCATTTCTCAAAGGGAAGATGTAGAATAACAGATGTGCTATACCTTTAAGAAGCATTTCTGAAGTGTGTGTGTGTATAAATACCAAGCACGTGTTAGCTTCAGTGCTAGCTAGTTCATAGCTAGTTTGTTTATAAGTTACTTAGCTTCATTTATGATGTATTTGTATATAATAAAGCTGCTTGAACAAGGACCCACAACATTCGCCTGTTTCTTCCTGACCTGGCAAGCGACACTTACCAACCATTTGAAATATTCCTTAATTTATGAAATTGCATCCGTGTAGAAGACTATCATGGTGGGGGGAGAGAGACTAAGGGGAGGTTTCAGTTTCAGACTCGCAGGGACTAGGGGAAGATAATTGTAACCTTCAGTGTCTGAATCAGAACATCTTTTTCTAAGGAAGAGTGAGATTTTTTTTCTCTTAAATGGAGTGGAAACTAGAAGAAAAGGTTGAAGAGACTGAATTGCCTTAACCTTTTTTTTTTGCAAAATTATACCATTCTCCTTGAGAAGTTTTCTACATTGAATGGAAGGAAGGCAGTGAAGTAAACTGCAGTTTCGAAATGCAAATATTAATAAACCAACTCGTTCTTATAAAATGTGCAAAATTCTGTAAAAAAAAATAAATAAGCGCTCTCATCCTGGTTACCCCCAATACTTCATCAGATAGTTAAAAAAACAGTGCACATCATCTTGAATAACTCCTGTAAGTCACATGGCCTGCAGCAAAGCCTCTTAAAGAGCCTTCACCAAATACAACCAGATAAACTATAAAAAGTCTGATACTGTTAAAAGCCAAAGTTTAACTAATGCAGTCAAATACTCTCTATTAAAAATATATCTGGACTACTAAAAATGTAATGCATTCATATGAAACCTGTAAAAGAAACTGGTTAGCCTAAGTAAATACATAAAATCCTTTTTTCATTTTTAGGTAAACTAGTATTCCCTGGCAGTCTCCCATCCAAGTACTAACCAGACCCAACCCTACTTAGCTTCCAAGATCAGACAGGATCAGGCACACAGGGTGGTATGGCCATAGATGATAATATAGTGAATTATATGAAACTAACAAATTTACTAAGTAAATAACAAAAAATAGGTTTAGCCATCATTACTCTTCTTAGTTAAATAATGTTTGAATTAAATAATAATCAGCCCATTTACCCATCTCAACAGTGCAATGGAGAAATAAAACATCTAAAAAATGTCAGGGTCTATCAGGTACCTCCTCATAGCTCAATAAATCCATGCCCACTTATAGATGGAACAGGACATTAAACTACATGCCCTAACAATGAGCTTTTACTTATCTTTCATGTGCTTTCTTTTCTTCAATAAACAAGTAATATTACAATTATCGTTAAAACCCGGGTGTTTAAAAGGATCAAAAAACAGTTGCCAATACAGCTCCCTTATTTCCAGCTATTGTGACCAAGTAGGGAACAATGGTAAGGCTCTGACAAAACATCTAACACATATCCAGAACATGATTTTAAATTCATCATAGAGCAAGTATGTCCATTGAAATGGAGAGGGGGTTGCTTGAAGAATAAAGTACTTGAAAGATAAGTGAAACCTCATTGTTAGGGGAGACTCATCAACCCCCACCCCATCCTACTCTAATAGTGACAGTATCGCTAACAGTTTAACACTTTCTTTACTACTTCTATTTGTTCACTTTCCATGTCTAAACTTAATACACCTACATGCTTCCCAAATACAGCCAACGAAACCAGCAACTCCTTCTCCTTTAAACCCATTATAACTATAAAAAAAAAAATACTCTCTAAACTTAAACCTACCATCCTGGCTGCAGACAACCTCCCTACATAATTTCTAAAAATAGCAGCCAACACTATCGTATCCCATCAGTATTCTGATCAACTGCTCTATCTCAGAAAACTCTATCTCCTCAAGCTGGAAAACATTATTCCTCTGCACAAAGGCATAAATTCTACCAAGTTCTCTATAGACCCATTGCTATCTTACTACCCCTTTCTAAAATTTTAGAAGAACGTGTCTACATACAACTTTTAAACTATCTATTATCCAGAAATATCTTATCTAACACCCCCCCCCCCCAACTACAGTACCACAACTGCCCTTCTAAGTTTTACTAACACCATAAATCAACATAGAAATACTGGGAAACTTGTATTTTCCATCTTTTTTGATCTATCCAAAGCATTTGATGCTGTTTCCCAGCAGAAACTCCTTGATGAGCTTTCCTCCCTAAACCTTAGCCACTCTACTTTAACATGGTTCTGCAGCTACTTATCTGGCCGACAGCAAGCTGTCAAATGGCAACAAGAACTCTCAATCCTACTGCCTGTTAGCATGGGGGTTCCCCAAGGCTCAAGTCCTAGGTACTCTGCTTTTATTACCAACCGACTCCATTCTTCTATTCCCCTAGTCTCCATTGTTCAGTATGCTGATGACTCCACTCTGATCTGCACTGTGCCATCTCTAAAACAACTTATTACCATAACACAACAGTCCTTCCTATCTGTCAGAGTTTGCCTATCTGATTCACAGTTGATTATGAACCCTTCCAAAACTAAACAGATGCTATTTCACCCCAGCAGATCATGATATCTCCCTACCCCTTTCCAAACACACCATAATATCAGCTGCAAATCAAACTAAAACTGTTAGGCATTCTAATGGACAGTAATCTGAAATTCGACTTGCCTATCTCAGTCCATCAAGAAGAGACATATAAAGCTTGGATTACTGTATAGAATCAGGCCTTTCTTGAATAACTGCACAAGACAGGCAATAGCTAAAACTCATCTTCTCTCCACCCTTCTATATGCCTCTCCTATCTTCACCAACATTAGTAAAACGGATTTAGCCAAGCTTGAAATCTACATAATAAAATAGCCAAATTCGCTACTAACTCTCCATATAGATCTCACCACTGCTCCACACTACAGCAACTAAACTGGCTAGAACTACCCCATTATTTAACTTTCACTCAACTCACCCTCACACAGACTGGTATACCAACCTGAAAAAACACCGGATCTTCAACCAATGCTCCTACTGTATATTAATACCCATACACTTCGATCATCTAACAAACCTTTATTACAAGTCTCCAAATCAAACAACAATGCAGGGGACTCTCTTATCTAACTACTTTTCGAAAATATGGAATTCGCATCCTTCAACCCATAGTAACTACTGCTGACCCAATCCACTTCAAAATCCAACTAAGGGTCTTCCTCAATAACAAGTGGCTCTAACCATGTACTGGGCCTGGTTAAACCCCTACCCAACCAGATTAACTCATCCAACCCACTCTGTCAGTCCATGTCCCCATTGCTGCCCCTTATCAAATTTATTTTACTACTACTTCTACAGCAGTACATCCCTCTAACAACTTCTCATGTACCTACCTTACACTTCATCTCTGCTCTACCTCTCTCTGGCGTCTCCTTCTTCCCCTGCCCTTCTATTTAGTCTCTACTCTTCTCCTTCCTCCCCTTCTATTCTAATCTCCAGTCCTAGATTCTCCTCTACATTACTTATGCTTACATACTACTCACTTAGGGGTCCTGCCACTCCTCTAACTGCTGTTCCTGTACATAACTCTCTCCCACTGCTTGAATTATTGTAGTGCATGTACCTGTTGCTCCTGTATATAACCCTCCCACTGCTTGAATTATTGTAGCTCCCATGGGCCACTCCTCAGGCTAGAAGAATGAGAATTATGAACCTATCCTCATTAGCACTCCAAGAAAAATCTTGATGATTGGATGGGAAATGGGAAATTCACCCCAGGGATCACTTCTGTGGCTTTGCTGGACAGGGGCACAGGAAAATAATTTTCTTGGGTGGCGAAAGCCAGGGTACATTTTTTGGCTAGGCTTATATAGGCCATAGGGCCAATAGCCTAGTACCTACCTATGAACTTATAATGTGGCAACTCCAGACCAGTGTACACACTTATCCTGGACTTAATGAGACATGCTCTATTAAATGTCTCTTAAAGTTAAAAGCATTAGGTTATTTTTACTTAATGAATAATGGTTTAGTATATGTATGCATATATATATATATATATATATATATATATATATATATATATATATGAATTTGATAAAATAAACTTTTATTATTTTTATGGTATTTTCTAACAGTTTTTATATGATTATTTTATTAAAAATAAACCTTTGTATAATTAATGTATTTTAAAATGGGAATTTGGAATATTCCTTTAAGCAACAATGAATTTCTTTGATTAATTAATTGGTATGATAATGATGTTTTTATAAGCTATTGAATTCTTGGAAATAATGTCTGAAGAAGTACATAATATTTGTTGTACGAAAGCGCTAACATTAAATAGTGTGTGTGGTTTTACCATTTCGCCTCATTTTTGATTTTCACCAGTTTGTTTTTGGATTTGTCTATGTATGATTTTTAAATTTTTCATAGGTTGGTACTAGGCTATCTGCCCAAAGGCATTTATAAGCCTAGCCAGAATGTGTTGGCTTTCGCTGCCCCCTTAGAGTAGTTCCCTGTGCCTCTGTTATGTACATCTGTCTTATTGTGTACAACTTGTGTTTTTCTCTCAACTTTTTTAATTGTGTATGGAGCTTTTCTCCCCTGGCCACCGCTGAACATGGGTTGCCACCCAGTCGGACTATCCCAGTAAACAAATGTTAAATAAAATAAATAAATATATACATTTAATAAAGCATTATGATGAGCATAGCTACAAATTGAGCATATTAATATGCCATTAGGAAGGCACAGTTTCCTCAGATTTGGATTTGGCACCGAAGAAACCATCTCTAAATCCACAGCTATCTAAAAGTATTGGGAAGGCAGCATCTAGACTGTTGGTAATTATAAATGCAGCCATAAGCTTAACTCAAAATCCTGTGATTTGTACCCTGTCACTCAGGACTGGGATATTGCAGTTATGTAAATAAACCTACCATAACAGTAGATGTTTTAATAGAGCAATGCTGTAGTAGCCTTCACCAATATGGGATTTGTGCCAAGTATTGGACCAGCTGGACAGCTCCAAAGCTTTAGGAATCTTGCTTGATTTGGAGATGAGCGCTATGTACTTAAAAGTTGATGCCAGCCTTTTCAAGTTGTGTGCTTTAATATGTATATGGCTAGGAACCTTATAGTCCCCATGATCGCTTGCCTAATATGCGCTCTCCATGTGTCCCAGCCACTGGCTTGTATGAGACATGCAGAGTAAAACCAGGGGATAGGAGGCCAAAACTACAGAGCTTTTTTGCCTCATAGAATAGGGAGGTGAGAGCAATGGCAGATAATATAAAAACAAAGTCCCACACCCTGGCAAAATAGGGGATTGGATGGAGGGAGCAGCCAGTATAACAGTGATCTATTCAATCATATACTGTTACTGTACATTTCCACAACTATACTATGTTCATAGGTGTTTACTAAAATGACCACAAAGACCTTTTTAAGCCTAGCCTTGCATCCCAAATCTGTGACAAGTTCTGATACCCTTGATAAGTGCAAGCATTGGCCTGGGAGATGAAACATTTACAGGTTACCTGTGTCCATTAGATACATAGGTGCCAAACCAGGGATGAATTTCTGGTTTCCCATCCAATTGTCCAAGTTGCATTTGAATTCGGTTAGGGAGGAACTCTTATTCACATAGATGGGGAGCCTGTTCCATAGACGTGGTAGTCTCTGGGATACATACCGATCTCTCCAGCAAGTCCTATTTATATCACATGCAAAGTTTAAGTCTTTAGAACTGGTAATTCTGGTGCTGTTTGTTTTTGGATATGTAGGAGATCCATCAGAGTGGGTTCTGACAGTGTCCTGTATGCCAGGCATATATCTCCCCTCAAAAGCATGTAGGAGACAGAATATGGGGATAGGGCCTTGAGGTGGTCTATAAAGGACATTTTACTTATACCCGGTATTTTTTTTTTTTTTATTGAGGAACATCTGTGGACATTCCAGTTGTTGGATATGCCTGGTTAGGTACATACCAAAGTGGGCATTGTACTCAATGATAGGTTTGATGAGTGCCGAATACAGTGGAACAATGACTTCCTTGGAATTAGATGCCATAGCTTAGTTTATAAGTTGCACAACAAAGAATGATTTCCTCACAACTGAAGACATGTGATGGTCAAAGGCTAGATTACTATCTGTGTGTCCCTAAGTCCCCGACTACTGGGTCAACTATAAGGGTGTGTTGTCAATGTCATAGTTACCAGGGATGGATGACTTCCCAAAGGATATTATTATGCATTTAGTTTTAGGCCATGGCTCTGACACCAGTTTGTCTGTCAGTGTGAGATTCGATGACCACTCCTAATTTGCAATCATCTGCAAATTTAGTCAGCCAGAGACCACTGATATTGGCCTTGACTTTTGAGACAAATGCTAAAAAGGTCTGATCCCTGCAGGATTCCACTTGGGACTGCTGTGGATTCCCCAGTTTTAACTTCCTAGGTCCTGGCTGTGAGCCAGTTGGCTATCCACCAGGTGACATATGGGTTTGTACCTAACCTCTTGAGTTTGTGAACAATGCCAAAGGGGAGTATTGTGTCAAATGCATTGGCCAGGTCAAGGTATGTAGTGTGAGCGATTTTGCCCTCAGCCATTGCTTTGGTGACCTTCTCAAAGAAGTCCACCAGGTTGAGTAGGCATGATCTGCCCTTGACAAAACAAATTTGGCTTGGGTCCAGTGTCTGGACATTTACTATATCTCTGTTGATCATCTACATGGTAATTATTTCCATGGCTTTACATACAAGACTTATGGATCTGTAGTTGGCCCACCTTTGGGCAGAGGGATGACTGTTGCATTTCTCCATTCATGAGGCACATAGCCTGTTTGGAGGCTGCAGTTAAATAGTAATTCCAGAGGCCCTGATCAGTTATGTTTCATTCTATTTAGAAGGCATCCTGGGATATTGTCTGGGCCCATTGATACAGTGCTCTTGGTCTTTGAGAGCGCATTAAGGACCTGTTCCCTAGAAATAGTAGTGGGAGTTATATTTGATGGTATTTCAGGAAGAAAGTTTGAGGAGGAGAGAGAGGGGGGTAAAGGTGGAGGTGAATTATTAGGCCAAGAGGTTTGCTACATCATCTGGCTCTGTAGAGGTGGCTCAATTTACAATGAGCTCTGCACACTGTTGTGGATATAGCTAAAGAATGCTTTGAGGTTGTCCTTGGTCTGGGAAGCCAAACTTACCTCAAATTTGGCTTTGGTAGCGTTGTTTTAGTTTGAAAGTGCTTTTATCGTGCTGGGTGCTGCACCACTGAATTTTTGCCATGATTTTCTTCCTCCTGTTATACATCCTATTGATTTTGTGATACACCAGCTTAGCTTGTTTTTTTTAGTTAGTTCTGTACTACTTCCTGGTGGGTACAGCCGCCTGTATGCAGCTATTAACTTGCTTGTACAGGGTTTCTGTGAACAATTCTGCATAGGCAGCAGTGTTTTCAGGATTCATGTGGGGTGGGGCTTGAAATTTCACCAGGTTCTCACTTAATAGCAAGAGGTTAGCCTTAGAATAGTTCCTGAATATTCCAGGTTTTATTTTATTTATTTTACTTCAAAGGAGACCATTTTGTGGTCTGACCTTACCAGGGAAGGCATTACAGTAGGGGGTGTGCAGTAGTCTCCCGTATTAGTGAGGACCAGATCCAGTGTGGTTGCACCCCTGGTTGGTGTATTGACTATCTAGTCCAAGGAATTTGTGTTTACAAAATCCAGGAATCTCTGTGCCTGTGCAGGATTCCCAGTTAATAGTGGGGTAATTAAAGTTGCACATAAATAATGGTATTGGGTTGGATGGTTAGTGTTGCTAATAAGTTTAAATACATGGTATGGGTTTCCTGGGTTATAGGGGGTACGTACAGCTTGCAAGGAGTGGTATTGGATTTTACCTATGGTGA
The DNA here is from genome assembly GCF_019279795.1 of Protopterus annectens. Lineage (NCBI taxonomy): Eukaryota > Metazoa > Chordata > Ceratodontiformes > Protopteridae > Protopterus > Protopterus annectens. The sequence goes on from NC_056725.1 coordinate 73,795,474, forward strand.
TTTGAACATGGAGCAGCTGAAGTGCATTGTCCTGTTTGACCAGCCTTGAAGTATATTTATTTTTTGATGTAAGTAGACACCTCCCACTTTAGTACCTGCCCTAAATGTGTGGAAGGCATTATAACCTAGCACTGGTGTGCTGTCCATGGCTTTAAACCATGTCTCAGTGACCACACAGATGTCAGCATTCTCTAGGGTAAAGAGAGCTTCTAGGGAGTGGAGTTTGTGTTTAGACTCCTGGCATTGAGTAGTAATACCTTTAGATTCATCATTTGGTCATCACTGCAGAAGCCTTAAGCTAAGTAAGGGAGGAGGAAGCAGGATCAAAGTCCTGAGTCCCTTGGAGAGTAGTCCTTGATGAGGAATCTATTTTGTAGTGCCTGGTAAAGGTGACCACTGATGAATAAGTCACGACCTCTAGCCTGTTTCTATAATCCATCCCCTTCCAAAAAGCCACTGAAATATCCAGAAAGTGACTTGTCACTGAGAGTAACAAAAAAAAGCAATAGCACTGGGCAGCCATTCGGAAATAGTCTGGTGTGACACAGGCTGTCTCCATTTCATATCTCCATAGGAGGCAAAGTTGATCAGAAGTCCTTAAGGTCTTTGTCTTATTGATAATCTCAGGTGCCTGAGGGTATTCAGTGCAAGTATAATTCTCCCTGGGAGTTTCCTGGCTCTGGAAAAGACAGTGAGGTAAACATTCTGGCTTAGTGTAGATTTTGTTCTCAAAGTTGCCCTATCTTTGTGAAAAATGTGATAGGGGTGATTCATACAAGTTTGAGTAATTCTATTTTCTGAGATATAAACTTCACATCAGCTTCATAAATAGGTTCAAAAGGAAAACAGTGTTTTTCTAATCCAACATTAAGCTCACAAGAATGAAACACCTGGCTTCTAGCTGGGTGGATGTGAAACACCCCTTTCAAAAAACTTTTTCACAAAAGGTAGGACAGAAAGGGGTTCAAAAGGCCGAAAAGCACAAATATGAATCTTGATAAAAGACTGAGAGGGTAGATGATTACTCAAATGCTAAAGAATCACAGGAGGTTCAGACTTTAAAAGGATCCTGGTTCTTGGACTGGCACTGAGAAGAAAATATTTCCCATTCACCCATATGATTTTCTAGTTGCAGGTTTTTTTTTTTTTGCCTCTTAATAGCCACTGCACATCCTCAGAAGAAAGGTTGCCAAAAGGTAATTAGAATTCTATCATCAGGGAAGTCATCTGAAGAAGGTGGATGTCAGGGTTTATCAAATTCCTACACCCCATCCTGTGTGAGTAAATCCATTCTTTGAGGAAGCTTGTGGTAATTCACCTTGGCCATCTTCAAAACAAGAGAGAACTACTGTTGCATGGGCCAAATGGGGAAATTTTCTTTTGAATCTTTAGAACAATTCTGGTTATGATAGGAAAAGCATTGCCATCTATGTAAGTCAGTCCCTATATAAATCAAATTTGTGGTCACATTTGGGTTGCATGGCTAGGCTTATAAAGGCCCTAGTGGGCATTAGCCTAGTATACATCTATGAATCTATGGAAATAATAATAAAAAAATATATATATGTCTTCCAGGCCTGCTTGCAGAGAGTTCTGGAGCAGAAATTCTTTAGCTGTCTGTAATGACTGGGGGCAAACAAATCTACTTGAGAAGTTCCTCACTGATGGATCATTTCCTTGAAGATCCCCATGTGCACCTTCCATTCACAAGGGTCTGTCTTGTCCCCCATAATGTTTTGCTCTAACTGCATGTACTCTGAAGGGACAGATTGAACTGAGTTGCTAAATACCAGGCTGCCCCAGTTAATTTACAAAACTGGGAGGGAAGTAGGACCTTGCTCTCTCTTGTTTATTTATGCACTACATTAGTCTGGTGTTGTCTGTGATTGGAGTCCAAAGATATCTCAGATTTGATGGTATTTATTAGAACCTTCATTTCACTGACATTTGCAAAGTCTGAAGCGTACGTTGTGACTAATAGAAAGCAATGTCAGTGCTATCTATCAGATGAGACATTAAACCTAGGTACATCTGCTTGAGTTGGTGGTAGCTCAGGTGGATGTAAAAAAAAAATAAATAAATAAAAGCACCTATTGAAAACAGGGGCAATCCTGGTCAAATTTCCCCAGTAGTATAAATACCACATTGGGTCTCCATTGAAAAGAGCTACTAGCCTAGTGGGACTAACCCAGTCAACAAAAAGGTGAGTTAAAAAATTTGCCTAACTGGCAGGTAGAAAGGAAGACCTGGGTTGAGAGACAACTGATTCACCCACCAATTTTAATTCCCTTTTCAGAAGCTTGAGCACTGGAATTTGAAATGCTAGAGACTCTAACTGATTTGGCAAACTACTGAATCCTACCCCAGTAACCTAATATAAAAAAAATAAATCCTTCTCGTGAACTTTGGCCTAGGGAATCAGGAGAAGTAGAGGTTATAAACTGTAGAATTTTGAGATGTTCTTTGGAATATGTCAGAGACTAGTTTGAAAATATCAGAAATTATTTTTTCTAAGTTTCCACTTCATCTTGAAGAACTACCATCATTAAGTGTTGTATCTTGAAATGCTAGAAACTCTATCTTGTGAGATGGAATGATAAGTTTCTTTCTGTTCACCTGCTATCCTAGGTTGAGAGATACATTTACTACCCCAACCAGAGATTCTTGTCAATCTGTGAAAGAATCTGCAAAAAAATTGAGCAATCTTATAAATAAGGGAAAAATGGGAATGCCCTCTGGGCTGACACTTTTGGTGCTGTAGATAAACCAAAGGGCAAAAGAGCAAACTAGACACAGAGAAATGCAAAAGCTGCCTGAAACTGCTGTTGACTGGAATGTGATGGTAAGCAACTTTTAATGCTATACAGAAGAACAAAACTCTTCTACTAAAAATAACTGTGTGGAAGGGGAGCTTATCTGGCCAACTTAGATGGAACACTAGCTGACTGTTGATCACCTGAAACCTCGGGAGGGAGTGCACACTTCACTAGAAAGAACGTTTTGGCTTTTACTGGTTTTACTCTGCACCCCTTATGCATATCAGTGGCTAGAGCCCATGGAAGGTGTCCTAAGGCTGTAGAAACTGGCTTGATCCTTGGCAGAATGTCCTATATTTTTTAAGGCTACTGCAGCAATAACCTAATGCTGAACATATTAAGTGCCCTGTCTTCCATATTAGGGTATCACCACACTATTTAACATGTTGAAAAATTGTTTTTATTCAAGAAAGAGCATCAGAAAATGTATACAACTCTGTCTTTGGTTCTGCCTATTGGCAGCAATGGAATGTCAGCATTCCGCAGGGATAGTGTTTACAGAGTACTTCCATGGAGCACATAAATGGTGGCCCTGCTCCAGGAAGAAGAAAAATACACACACACACAATCCAAAATGGAGTGTCCTTATAACCACCTAATCATGATATAAAAGTGGATCTATCATATACAATGCTTGCCATAGGACTCCCACCTGTCCATTCCCTAATTGGGTAGTTGCAGCCTGAACATGAAAATTAGCAAATGTCATAAGATTTTAGGACAAAAATATTTACGTTTCTTCGAATAGTTGTATAAAACTATTATTTTGCATCTAAAACACCTTATGGTATGAAATAACAGAAATCACTCTAATTTTATATATAAATATATACATTTAGTTTATTAGCATTTGCCTGTACTTCAGAGAAACAGATTCCAAAGAGCTGAGAGCCAAAAACAAAAGTGACACTGAGTTGCATTTTACTTTCTGTAGAGGGTGCCATTCTGATTTATTTGCATTGTTTGATAGGCAGTTAGCACTACATTGAACTAGATACAGTTTTTTTTTTTCTCATTGGGCTGGCATATTTATAATGTCAAACTGGGGAGTGGTTTCAAATGCTTTGGCTAAGTCCACATAATTAGTAAGGATAGAATATCCTTTATCCAGGGCTTTGGTTCATAGGTAGATACTAGGGTATCTGCCCGAAGGCATTTATAAGCCTAGCCAGAATGTGTTGGCTTTCGACACCCCCTTAGCTTAGTTCTCTGTGCCTCTGTCCAGCAGAGCCACTGAAGTGATCCCCGAGGTAAACTTTCTATTTCCCATCCCTTCGTCAAGGTTTCTTTTGAAGAGTGTTAGTGAGGAGCTCTGCCTAATGTAGATTGGGATCTTGTTCCAAAGCATAGGAAGTCTCTGGGACAGGAATCTATCCCTCCAGCACGTCCTATTATGATGAGAAATTATCTACCCTTGACAGTTATCTCTACCACCTGCCCCTATTAGTTTTGTCCTGAAAAAAAAAGAATTTTATAACTTTCCTGTAACCATTGCATAAACAGTTACTATGTAGCTGAAACACCTTAGTACAATATGAAGTAATACAAACTTCTATAAAAGTGAGATTTTATGTTGGCAAAAGAGTGAAGATCAGTCAGGTTTGGAGGTTAAATATGTATTATCTTCAAGGAGTAGTAGGCAATGGATAAAAGCTAGGAAGAAAACTGAGAAGTATCCAAAAAGGCAGGACAAAGACTAAAACAAGCCACTTAGACAACCAAACCCTGGATTGGTTTTATGCCTATCTCTCTGATGGGCAACAAGCTGTACACTGGCATAATAACCTAATACCATAGGGGTTCCTCAAGGTTCTATATTGGGACCTCTTCTCTTTTCAGTCTTTATAAACGACCTTTACAAAGCCATCCCTGACGCCACCTGTATTCAATACGCAGATGGCTCGACATTAGTTTGTTCTGATGCATCTCCAGTTAACCTGTCATTCAAAACACAATCCTGTTTCATGGCTGTAGAGAATTGGCTATCAGGGCATCAACTGATTCTGAACCCAAATAAAACCAAATTACTACTCTTCCACCACACCCACATCCTTTTCTATACAATCCAAAAATGGAACAATTATCTCCCCCGACTCCTATACTAAACTATTAGGAGTTACCATTGACAATAAACTTAGATTTGATATCCATATCAATCAGACTATCAAAACTGTTAATAAGAAACTTGGGTCACTATATAGAATTAAATCCTTTCTAACTCCAATTGCAAAAATGACCGTTGCCCGCTCACATCTTCTCTCTACCCTCCTATATGCCTCCCCCATGCTTACTAATCTTAACAAATCTGACCTTAATAAACTATCATGTTGTTATAATCATATTGCTAGATTTGCAACTGGCATGCCCTACAGAACCCATCACTGTATTAACCTACAAAACCTTGGTTGGATAGAATTCCCAAACCTTCTCCAGCAGAGCCAACTTATAGAGGCATTTAAAATTCTCAAACAACCCGACAACACTCCTGCACTGAAAAATTTAATCAAACCTTACAACAATCTCAATAGTTTACGCTCTTCAAACAAGCTACTAGTACAAACAGTCAAATCCAGCAACGCAGGGGGTGATACACTCTTTGCCAATGCCATCGGAAAAATATGGAACTCCCTTCCAGCCTCACCATCATTACCTCCCTATGCCAATTCAAAAAAAGGCTAAATCAACATTTCAAGTCACACTGGCTTTGCCAATGCCCAAACCCAGATTAACTCTTCCTCAGCTAGCAAATTTCTTTCTTTCTTTTTCAGGTCTAACCAAATATTTAACCTATGGACCTTTCTCTCAACTGACCCACCCCATATTTTCCTTGTGAATCTTTTTATTTTTGTTCTTAAATGAAAACCTTTTAAAACTATGTTAAATGGACAGCCTAGAAAGAGAAAAAGTATGTCGCAGTCTGTGTCTGGTATTCATAATTGTTTTTTTAATATAAATACTTTATGGTGTCTCTGCTTTTTTGTACTCTATGTAACATGTATGTAACTTACTGTCAATGTGGAGCTTTTCTCCCCGGGCCTCCGCTGAAAATGGACGTATCCAGACGGACCATCCCGGTCAACAAATGTAAAATAAAACGTTGAACAGTCAAATCTTCTTGAAGTGGAGAACAAATCAAAACCTGTGATAAAAGTATGAAATGGAGTACACTTTCTTTGGCTGCATTCCACCTCATGACTAACTTATTCTTGACATGCAGGATAGTCAGTTGGCCACACAATGACAGAATATCATGCAGCTGGCAATGTACTTAAATGTATGCATGGTAACTGCTATCAAATACTAAAAGCAAAACAGTCTGTCATTCTGCTGTAATTTACAAGACTGGTTAAATGTGAGCAATCAGTCCACGTCCATAATACAGTCTTCTCTCCCCTGCACAGGAAATAGAGAGATGGATGGACTGAGTGATAGTTATGAAACTATGTTAGGAAAAAAAGTAAACGTGTAAGGATCAGTCCTGGGGAAGAGCTTTTTGTTCCACACACAGGCTGCAGATTCAACATCAACCATGAAACCTCATGGCCACCAGAAATTAAATATTTCAGCTAACAAACTTCTTGTTTAAGAAATCAGTTGCATTGTACAGCAGACAGACCTGCCTATCTGTCAGGAAGCTTGAGTCAGTAGCAGGACAAAGTTTCTCAATGAGGAAAGATATAGTGCTGCCACTTTGAGTACTTCACAAACATGCGATGCATCAAAGTTCTGCCAGGTTATGATGTTTGCTCTCAGGCAACTGAAATAACCAATCTGTCTATAAGGTCCAGATAAAACAGAGGTAAAAGTCCATCATAATAAACTTCACAAAAATGTTAACTATTCCTGAGAGTGAGGGGCATAATCAGTGTAGAAAAATGAATTCCTGTAATACAAATACATTTTTCTCTACTAAGTACCAAAGTTGTATTGTTTTTGCATAGTAATAAGAATACTTCAACCTACACATTTACTAACTGAGAAGAACAGGGATACTACTATGTCCAGAAAATACAAAATACTTTTATTTTGTAAATTACATTTGGCAGGCCGAAACAATCCCAAGACCTCCAACAATACTATATTGGCAAATTGTGGAATTATAGGGGTTAATGAGAGGAGAGGCTTTAAGATGTATACAACTGGACCAAAATGGTTTCCTGGCATCATCAGAAATCTGAGCTCTGGGAATCATGCCCTTCATGACCACTATGGGTGCAAGCAGAGAAAAAGAAACAGTGAAAATGCATAACACCCCCCTCCCCTTTCATGCCAAGGAGGATACATCAACCAGAGAATTTCATGCCAAGGAGGATACATCAACCAGAGAATTTCATGCCAAGGAGGATACATCAACCAGAGAATTTCATGCCAAGGAGGATACATCAACAAGAGAATTCTACCTGCATTGCTGCAAAGAGCAGTAATTGGGAAGGACTGCATTATCCCTTCCTGGAGAACAGATTAACTGCTGAGGAAATACATTCCTATATTTTCTGCTCACACTACCACATATGAAGTATACATTCACAGAGACCTTATTGCATCTTAAATTACTGTACTGCATAACTGCCATGGATATCCTAAAATAAAGCCCTCCAAGTGTAGCATTTCTAAGCCACTGAGCACCTGGTTGCTTCAAGTCCCCCCACTTGTGCATACTATCAACATGAGCTTTGTCACTGTGCCTTCCACAGCTATTCTCCTTTGTAAGCACACTTGTGTGCTTTTCTTTAAGCTCATATAGCTGACAAATCTCAATGGCCTTATTTAATGTCAGATCACTGTCATGAAACAAAATCTTTCTCACTGTGTCATTATTAATACCACACACAAGCCTGTCCTTTATCATCTCTCAAATCACCAAATCTGCCCGCTTTAGCCTTATTTCTCAACTAAGTTATGTATACTGCAAAAGTTTCGGATCCCTTGTATAAAAGAAGTGCCTTTCCACTGTAATGTTTGTTTGGGGGTTACACATTTCTCTAAATTTACATTTTAAGCATTCAGTGTGCCTTAAGCACAATAAATGCTTTTTTATGTATGTCTGTCAGGAAAAAGCAGCCTGTATGAAAACATTGTATTCCTACTCAAACCCTCTCCAATTTTCTGCCATATTGTTATCAAACAAAAGCGGCGTGGGTCTGTGAAATGCTTTTGCCATGCCCACAGATTATAGTGAAACAAAATGCAAAATTGCCCCTTGTAATTATGTATGAACATTCATACACAGCAGTTACTTGCAATAATATTCAAATGCACAATAAAGTTTTTGAAAGACTGTACTCTACAGTTATTTCAAAGCATACTTTGCAAAATAACTGCACTGTAATACTGAACACACGTGCAAACTTCGGATAATTTGAATAGCTTTAGTTAATACGAAATTGTAGTATATAGCAAAAAAAATACAGCCATTTTCCTTTTTTTGTACATTTTATGTGGTGTGGACATTGTTTCAACATGTTCATAATTATTTCAAATATTTTTATCAATACGTCACAGTTTCAGACATTTTGTTTAATAAAAAGTTTGTTTTGAGCATTCTGATTGTTTTATTTTATATTTGTAACAAAAGAAATCATTTCAGTGAGTTTTAGTATGTGGAACCTGTTTTGCAAGTCGTTTGAGCAGTAGGGATGATCCACTGCTATATATTCCTCCAACTCTAACCGGTTGCCTCATGGCTGTAACTCTGGATCCCATTCTGACATCATGTCACTCATTTTATGTGCATTAAGAAGATGATGAGGGTTGGGTGTCCATTTAAGTAGTTTATTCTATACAAACACATTAGGATGGATGGCAGGAACATTAAGCTTAAATGAACTGAATGACTACATACTTGCATGCTCTTACTCTGGCTGCTCACTTAAGCTGGCATTCTTGCTTGCACATGCTCAGTATGTATATGCACTTGCAAGTTCACTGAAAAGCTTTTTAAAGGTATATAACACACACTGATTTGCAGGTCCTTCAGGGTGGTATCTGACAATGTCTTACATGTCAGGCATAGATCTCCGCTCAGCAGCCTGTAGGAGACAGAATACAGGAATAGATCCAATAGAGAGAACAACAACTGTAGAACCAAGGTAGATGTGCAGACTCGAGGATAAATACCGCTCGTACAAATGGATGAAAATATCTTAATAGCACACAAATAAATAAATCAAATCACTGGTTAAGCGCTTTCAACTGATATTCCAATCTTCATCAGAACAATACAGTGATGAACAGCCAAGGTTAAATAGTCACCTAACACATAATTGCTTTAAAAAACCCACCAAAAAATTAAAAGCTGTACAACCTAATTCAAAAATGTATACAACATAAATCAATATATGTAAATAAAAGAATACATCTCATACATAGCTGAATTCATTCTTGTGCATAAAAATATGTCTTCTATCATACATAGCAACTGTATGGTAAATAAACATATAAAATACATTGTGAGCTAACATTGTTCATAAAACTCTAAAACTGTGAAAATACATCATATAGTATAATATAATATAACAGTGTAACAATAAATGTCCTACTGATGGGTCAATAATATAAATTAAAATATTATAATTATGAGGAAAGAGCTAAAAAAGGTTTAATACTAATATAATCATTGAGGCCGGGTGGTCTGGTGGCATCAGTGTAAATCTGCCATCTACTTTCAAAATATGCTAAAAGCATTTTCCAATTACCTCCATACGATGTACATGTGACCTGATCTATAATTGCAAACAAAAACCCATGCTCATTCCCTTTCTCTAAAATATGTCTGTATAGGGCATTTTTAGTGTCATGTTTCTGTATTTTATATTGATGTTCGTAAATTCGTTTTTTGAGCTGACGTTCTGCTTTTCCAATATAGTATGTGGTGCAACATGTACAAGTTGCCACGTATACCACCTGTTTAGTATTGCAGTTCCCTGACCTACACTTGATGGTGGTATGATTAATGTCATCTAGAGAAATGTTTTTGACTTCATTGATGAACCTACACTGATGGCATCTACCACATTTGGAAGTACCCTTGAATCTGTCCAGTCCTTCATTATGAACACTAGCCTTTTCCAATAGCCTCTTCAGATTGGGAGCTGTCTTGTATACACATTTGGGAAAATTACCAAACTGCGAACCTAGGTTATGTGAAGTAATGACATCCCAATGTCTCTGTAGGATCTCCTTAATGGCATATGTGTAAGGAGAGTATGTCAGCACACACACCCTTCCAAAAGTGTCATTTCCATAACTATTTTCCTTATCCGTGGTCTGCGCACCCGTGCTGTTGTTATCATAACTGCCCAACAATGGCATATATTTCTGTTCCTATTGATTCGACACATATTGGGTGATGTCATTTAACATAAACTCAGGATATCCACGGTTAAGAAACAAATTATGAATATTACGTAACTCAGCCTCCATATACTCCTGTGTAGATGACATCTGGGCAGCTCTAATACATTGCCCTTTTACCACATTTTTAAAAACATATGGGGGGGTGATTACTGGTAAATTGGATGTAATCATTTGAAAAAGTTGGTTTTCCTATATACTTTGGAGGTAAATCCATTTCCAGTGTGGCTAACCAAGATATCTAAATACGGGATTTCTTTGTAACTGTAGTTGTATGTGAATTTCAAAAATTCAGTAATTCCATTGAGAAATTCCATAAATTCTTGTAACCTGTCTGGAGATGCCTTCCATAAAATAAATAAATTATCCAAATACCTCGCATAAGATTCAATGTCAGAATAGTATTTACTTTTGAATAAAAATTCAGACTCCCATTCTAACATTGCTAAGTTCGCGAAAATAGGGGCACAAGACGCTCCCATAGTGACTCCTTTAGTTTGTCTGAAGTACTCTCCCTGAAATACTATGTAATTGTGGTTCAATAACAAAGACATCATGTCACAAATTAAACAGATCTTGTCCCAACTATAGCCTGAATGTTTCCTAAGACTATTGGCAAAAAATTCAAGACCCGTGTCTTTGGGAATGCTTGAGAACAGGTCCACAACATCAATGGTAAGAAAGATTAAATTCGGGTTCCATTTATCCTTAGTAAGCCTACTCAAAAAATTCCATGAGTCCTTCATGAGATGCGGAATGATTATAAATATGCTTTAACCATCTATCTATCAGCCAGGGGCGTCCGCAGGCAGGTGCAAGGGGGTGCACTTGCACCCCCCTGGAATCGGCTGACTATTATAATTTTAAAAAAAAGTTTTTTTTTTTTTTTTGGACGTTCTTCTTTAAGAAGAAAGAAGTCCGTGCTGACATCATGTGTTCTTCTTTAAGAAGAACGGTCGCAGGCGTGCTGACATCATCCCGCACATATTTTCGAGTTTTGTAAGTGGGAACTCACATGGATGGATGGTTTTGGGGTTTGCAAGCGGAAAATGGGACCACGAGCGGGAATTGAAATGGACGGATTCGCAAGCGGGAGGAAACGAGCGGAAGATGGGACACTTTCAGAGTAAGTGTGTATCGCACTGTTTCAGTTTGTTGAGCTGAGTGGGTTGTATGTTGGTAAAGATGGGTGCTGGCTGTTAACTTCCAGTGAAAACGGCTAGGCAGCCACCGAATGAAAATTGCAGTTCAGTGTTATTTTCTTATTGCGGTGTTTGTTTTGAAAAAGTACTTTTCTTGCTGGTGATGCGTTCTTCGGCAGTTCAGTGTTATTTCCTTATTGTGGTGTTTGTTTTGAAAAAGTACTTTTCTTGCTGGTGATGCGTTCTTCGGCGTACCTGACTGTTGTGTTATAGCTCTCAACTAAATAGGGACACATCCAGAAATAATCAGGGACACTTTTTTAAAAAGACAGTACTGTTAACCTGAAATGTTATTAAAATAAGATAATGTGAATTGATATATAGTGAAGTAAAACAAGTCTGTAACTCCAATTACTGTCATTATTTAGTAGGTGTAGCTCACCACCATTTCTCCAAATGTCACTAGTCTTAGGAGGAATTAATAGGGGCAAAGATAACATTTGTGACATAGTCGGGGACATCCTGGAAAATCAGGGACAGCTGAGAGTTGTATATCACACTACACTGTTAACTCTTACAGGAGCCATAGAAAACGTACTGAAAGTGTGAGTTTGTGTTAGTGTTCTCAAGTTGCATGAATCAGTCCCTCGAAAATCTTGAATCATTGCACACACAAGGATAATGAATTTACGTTAAGTGCAGACTCTTTATATGCTCACGCATTTATATATATGTATGCAGGTTAATGTTTTCATTGTGTGATTTATCCATTCATTCTTGGATACCTGCTTTATCCAGTGCAGGAGGTGATGAGCGAGCATGGGCTTATCTTGGCAGTCAGGAAGTCCAGATCTGGGTGTGATTCCAGTCCACTGCAGGGCATGTTTTTTACCAGCATGCTTGCAGGCAATTTAGAGGATCCCTCTTTTTTTTCAAGTATCAGTATGTCCTTGGAAATTGGGAGAAGAGTGGAGACCCTATGGAAAACCCAAATGGATAAGATAAAGGATAAACATGCAAATTGTACACAGAGGGCATATTGACTGGGAACTGAACTAGAAAACCAAGTGGTGTGAGGCAGCAGCACTAGCCAATGCATCGCTCTGCCACCATGGACCTCCAGTTTTATTCCATGTATCCTACAGATGCAGTTGGCATTGTCATCTCACAGCAGGAAGTTTTCCAGTTTGATTCTGGATTTGGGTGCCTTCTGTGCAGAGTCTGCATGTCCTCCATGTATTCTGAGGGTTTTTTTGCAGGTGCTCCAACTTCCTCCCACATTCCAAAGACCTGCAGTAGGGTAGATTGGACACTCTAAATAGGCCATGTGTGTGAGAGATATGGAATGACGGCCAAGGCAGGGCTAGCCTCCTGGCACTGTGATCATTGCCTCTAGATGACCGTCACTATTGATGTGGCACTCTGACCACCATGTGCAAAAAGGAGGTAATGCATGGATGGACAGGAGAATTGAGAGGCCTGTAAATTGCCAGTAGATGTCCATTGTATATGGTGTGTTTGTGTGTGTGTCTGTCTGTACATATACATGCATCCTGTCTAGCACTGGTTTCTGTCTAGCACTGGTTTCTGTGTTTTGTCTGCTGATTGCTAAGATAAACCCTGCTTCCTTAGTGATCCTGACTAGGATAAAACATGTCTCAGAAGATGAATGAATGAATGGGCCTTAGTAAGAAATTCATGCTTTGCTCGGAGCAGCATGGGTAGTAAAACCTGTTGTCCATGGCTTAGTATTATTTCTGGGAAGTGGACTGGACTGAGAAACTTTTTAAGTGTGTTCTGTTGTGGTTATTATTATAATGCAAATGGTACGAAGAAAAAAGTGCATAAATTACTACAAGGTACTACAAATACCTTAGAAGTTAAAAAGCAAAGCTACTTATCCACCTAAGTCTTGTTTGTCTCTACTTGCAGTATTTCTCTTGTCTTTAAGCGTTTTATTTTATGCAGTCATCTGGAGTACGTTTGCTGAGATTAGTATCTCATCAAAGTTTGTGGGGCTTTATAACAAATGTCCCTGACGTAATTCTAAGGCATTGATATTACATTAACATTGTTAGCTGTCAAAGAGGGTGCAAGGATGCAGCCTGTCTGTACTTCACAAAAGTCTTTTTGGGTTTCCAAAAGTCATTGTATCAGTTTGTTTTTATTCATAATAAGTCCCATGCCTGTTAACATGGCTAACATATATACAAGTGGTTAAGTGAAAGTACTGCATAGATGAAGCTGGGAGACGTATCCGAGTGCTATATAGGTGGGAGTTTAGCATGAAGAATGTGGTCCAAGTTTGGGAATAGGGATACAAATGCATTAACAAAGCTAGGAAATAAGACTGGAGGCAGTCTGGATCCTGATGCTTGCCAGAGGAGACTGAAAGTGGTTGAGAGAGAGTGCTGTTAACCGGTACTTTGTAGGTAGGTTTTATGGTGTGCAAAGAGTAAAATTCTTTAGAAAGGTCATTGTAGATCACTGTTGCCTATTTTTCTGCATCTGTATTTCTAAGGAGACTGCTAATGCATGTGAGTAGGACAAGTGTGCTGTGGTCCTTTTAAATGTCGTCGGTAGTTTGTAAAGAGAGTATACTTGCAGAAACAGTCTTTTAGTTGATTAGTCATTTTTTTCTGGTATTTTACAAAGCTGAGAGTAATGAGATGGGTCTCTATCATTCCAAGTGATTTTCCCCTGACCAAATCTTAGTTAGCATGGTCTACAAGTCCAGAATGAAAAGCTTTAAGTGTTGGTCAGCTTCAAAAAATATATTCACAACTATTCAAAGCAAGTTTCCATACTTCCAAAGCACACCAACAGAAGCAGGCACTCACATACACAGACATAGACATGTACGTGCAAGCACACACACACACACACACACACACACACATTTTAGCCAACCTGGTAGACATATAGAAAAATCTGTGGAAACATAACCAGGTGGGAGCTAGTATTTGTAATGCAGTATTGGGGGTGCATATAGTAAATGAGTGGATCGGCTAAATGCGGCTGGGGTTAGGCGACATTTTCTATCACTTGACAAAGCCGAACTGGGTAGGATCTAGTATCTGTAGGTCCCCAATGTCTTTGTTTATGAGCTCCATGATGATCCTCTCCATAGCCTTGCAGACTAAGCTAGTCAGGCTTATGGGGCGATAGTTTCCAGGGTCCGTAGAGGCTCCACCTTTGTGGAGTTGGACCACTGTTGCTGTACACCATTCTGTGGGCACATATCCTGTAGTGAGGCTGAGATTGTATAGCTGTTTTATTTGAGGGATTAGTTCCTCTTGGAGTTCATGTAGGACGCAACCTGGGACGTCATCTTGTCCCATGGAAGCAGTGTTTTTTGCTTTGGAGAGGGCAGCCTTCACCTGAGCATCAGAGATGTTTGGGAGACAGCCCTCTGCCGGGATAGATATTTGCTCTTTTGGGGGGGAGGGGGTGGAGACGTTTGCACTGAACCTGTCTGCCTGATGTCTGTGGGTTCAGTGTATTTTTTGTCATTTAGAATCAACTCAGAACAAGTCTGGGAGTTGCATCCCAGGTTTCTAACATAACTGAAAAAAGCCTTATGATTGTCTTTGGTGTCCTGTGCAATTTTTCTCTTGAAGCTGGCCTTGGAGGATTTTGAGGGGATTGTAACTTTTTGCTAGTACTGATCAGAGATGCCTTCCCTATTATGGATTTTGCTCTATCATATAGTAGCTTCCTCCTTCTGTTGTACAGTTTATTTATGGCAGGGGTCCACCAGACTGGACGCCTGCCTTTGGATGATTGGGTCTTGGTTTTGTTTGGGATAGCATGATCCATGCATTCCTGGAGATGTCCATAGAATGCGTTTATATAGGCTTCTGCAGTTTGGGCCCTAGTTTCCACTGGCCCTGGGGCCTTGAAGGATTCCACTTTGGTTTTGAGAAGTGAGAAGTTCGCTTTTGAGAAGTTTTTCACTGTGGTTTTCTGGGCTGGGGGTGGGTTCAGGATGTGGTCATCCAGTGAAATTAATTTATGGTCTGATCTTACCAATGAGGGATATACTTCTGGTGTGGAGCATAGATTCCCCATGTTGGTAATGATCAGGTCTAGTATGTTGTCCCCTCTTGTGGGAGTGGTGACTAGTTGTTCCATAGCATTTGAGTTTATAATTTCCAGGAACCTTTGGGCTAAGGTGCTGGAGCTTGAGTAGTGCTCCCAGTCAATGTTTGGGTAGTTGAAGTCACCCAATATAATGGTGTTCGGAGAGATCTTCATGTTCTCCAATGTTTTCAGGAAAGCCGAGTGGGATGCCTGACTTTGAGAGGGTGGTCTGTAGGATACTATAAACTGAAAAGTAGTCTTGCCCACTGTTAGTTGCACATGGATGGTCTCCGATACTTCCTGCAATGCCACTAACCTGGAGGTGTGGATATCCTTGATAAATATGGAAACTCCCCCTCCTTTTGTGGTTTGGTCCGGGTTTTGGGGTCGAAAACATGATATGAGGTATAGCCTGGTAGTGCTGGGGTGCTCTCTGGAGCCTTGAACCAGGTTTCTGTCACTGCACAGATATCGATGTTCTCCATACTGAGGAGAGCTTCGAGTGCATGCATCTTGAGGTTAAGACTTCTGACATTTAGCAGCATTACCTTTAGTTTCTTGTTCCTTGTGCTGTCTATGGGGGTGGGTTTGACTTTTGAGCCTTGCCTAAAAAGGCACTATGGGGGTGGCAAGAGCCTTTGCCAATATCCGAAAGCCCAGTGGTGATGGGTGCAAGCTGTCCCTAGCGAAGCAACGTTGGCTTGTCAAGCATGTCATCCCAGGCTGACAGACACTGGATCCCCTTTGAATGACACCAAAATTTTAGCCAATTGTTAAAATCTATCATTTTGTCTTTGCACTGTGGCATCATTCTAGGTGAGGGTAAGATGCTGCTCAAGGTCAGGGTCATACCAGCCTGGGCTACATGATCATAGAGCTCCTCTGTCTCTTTTCATGTAGTCCAGGGAGGTACGCCTCAGGTCACTCACACCAGCATGTACAATGACTGAGTCATATTTGTATTTGCTTTGGAGTGACCTGAGTGCTTGCGTTATGTGGTGGATCCTAGCACCCGACAGGCAGCTCACTGTGACCTTCTCTTTATTCAGCCTGGTGAGCGGGATGTCAGTGTGTCTGACAATAGAGTCACCTATTACAAGAGTATCAGGTTTGTTATTCAGCCTTATGGGCTGTGGCTGCTTGGCACACTGACTTTGTGGGCTATGTGTTGTGCATGTTTTGTTTTGAGGTAGCGTTTGCTTGGATGTCTGCTTTGGAGGTCTCTGTTGCTTAGGTAGATTTTTATTTAGAGCCTCAGAGTATGTTTTTGTGTATTTATGTGTTTGGTTCGCTGATGTGTTGGGACTATGTGATACTGGAGCAAACTCAGACAGCCCTGGTTGAACTATACCTCTCAGTTGTTCATATCTTTGCAGAATGAATAGATATTTGCTTCTTATTTTTGGTTTGTTCCTCATACAATGAAGTCACTAAATGAGACATTTGAGTTTCAGACGTCATAACCTTCAGAAAAATGCATGCTAATGCATGACCTGTTATTCTATCAACTGTCAAGTTTATACAAGAGCAATTTTTAGTAGTGTTTGTATGTTCCCCCAATATATTTAGCCTTGTCCAGATTTCCTGCATTAAGAGGTTGAGAGGTATGTGCAAATCGCTTTGTAGAATTAGGAATATCCAAACCTCTCCATTGTCCCCAATTTTGGCTCAAAATGTTGCTCTCCCGTAATAATCCTTCCTCAAAATGGCAATTTTGGAAGAAAATGTGATTGAAGTCTCCTAGAATAATGGTGTTGGCTTAATGCATAGGGACACCATATTAGTTAGGTAGGAGATATGGACTGATGGGGTACATAGAGGGACCTATAGTTAGGTATGACACAGTAAGGAGTTTTGTTAATGCTAAGCTGGATGCAGAGGAATTCCACGTCATTATCTCACATAGCAAGTCTGGAGATGAAATGTTGTTTAAGAATATGTAGACACCATCACCTTTTCATCTCGGGTGATAGGCCTGAACTTGTGGCAGGTATTGAAATCCTGCATTAAAGGAGTGCTGTCATCTGTCTTGAACTAGGTCTCTGATGCATATATATATATATATATATATATATATATATATATATATATATATATATATATATATATATATATATATATATATATATGTTTTCCAGGGGAAGCAGTGCTTGTAAGGAGTGAACTTTTTAGCTTAGGCTCTGAAAAGGAAATTGGTTATTTTCTAATGCATGTAGCTATAAAAATTCAGTATAAAAACTGTAAGTTTCTGAATGCAAACACACTAGTTAAGCAGCATCATGGTAGGGAGTACTTCAGTACAGAGAGATTCAACTATATACATAGCCCTTTCTGTCAAAAACACACACACCATGGTCACACAGAGTTTACAGTTGTTGTAACACATTTCTGAATGCAAACACACTATTAAAGCAGAATCGTGGTAGGGAGTACTTCAGTACAGAGAGATTCAACTATATACATAGCCATGAGTTCCTTATACCTTTCTGTCAAAACAAATGCACACCATGGTCACAGAGTTTACAGTTGTTGTAACTTTGAAAAAATCAATCTATTTATGTATTTCTTGCACTAAAGTTGAGGTGTGTGTTTGACAGAGAGAAATGCCCTAGTTAGCTCAGGTGGAATTTATGTGCAACTGTTTTGTGTAGCAAATGGTATCATTATTGTGGTATAGAATTTTAAAGCAGTGTTAGCACAGCAGGTAGCATACATGCATCTTGATGCAAAGGGCTGTAGGTTCTATTCATACAGCATGTACATTTGTATTTTAAGGGGGTATGGTACTGCAGTTCTTAGTATGTCCTCCTTTGGATGAGACACCTAATAACTATGAACCTGCTTTTCAGCCTGCAACCCATTCCCTATTGCAATATATCAACTTACCATTTATTTTAATGTAGCACATGCAATTTATTCTTCAAGGGCAACAGGCACTGAATTTGTAAATGAAACACTGAAATATAAAGTTTTTTCTAGCAACAACCTCTTCATTGGTTTCAGATCTCTTTAATGTGGAATTATTCAGATGACTTTTACTTCTGCAGAGATTCTGCATACTGATTGATATTGGTGGATTTTATGACAGAAGTTTGAGTGTTCCTTTATGGTTGAAATGTTCTGAATTGGGCAGGCTGTCATTATCGGTTCATATGATTTGTTTCATTGCTTAAAGGAAAGATGCTCAGAACTATAAATTTAAAACACACTCTAACAAGTGGTGCTGTGTTATACAAGGGATATAATTCAATTATTATGTAGTATAATAGTCAGGAAGGTGAATCAAAGAACTCTTGCATGTTTCTAAAAATGTGTGCAAGGAGCCTGTGATTTGGAAACGGGCCAAAGGTAAACTTACTCTGCCAATGGCCAGATGCATGTTCGTGAAATGTGGGTTTCGATGCTGTTTCAGTGAATGTGGGTTTCAAAGGTAGAGAAGTTTTAATGCTAAGTCTGTTTTCATTGTAAGACTATTGCTTTGTTTAGGTTTAGTATATGTCTGTCAGTGTTTGTGCTATAAAATTTGAAATAAAAGTTGTAAATGAAATCCAGATATCTGTAGTCATTGTAGAAGTAAAGCATAAAACAAGTATGCACACAGAGATTTGAACAATTTTTATAAAATGGGGAGAAATAGCCAAGTAATGGGACACTGGAATGGCTGCGTGGGCGGGGGGGTGAGTGGGTGGGGCAGCATAGGGGGTGGGGCAGTGTGGGCGGGGCTTGGGTTTGCACCCCCCTGCAAAAAATCCTGCGGGCTCCCTTGCTATCAGCATCCCAATGTTGAACGTTTTGGATTTAAAGCCTGATACGATAGGTCTGAATGGTGGATTCTCTATCGACTTATGTACCTTAGGAATACCAACCATTTTTGCTAAAATAGGATGATCTATTTTCAAAAATGTATATATTTCAATTGAAATCCTATTGTCAATAAGATACTCCTCGATACTCAAATCAGTTCTCTTGTACACTATATTGATTTGGTTGATTGACACATTTTCATAATTGCCTGATCCATGGAGAAGGTTGTGTGTACACAAGTTGTACTCAGTGTAATATACTACAACACCTCCCCCCTTGTCTGGCTTCATGATCCTAATGTCTTTATTACACATAAATTTATTTAAGCACTCCCTTTCCTTTAATGAAAGATTATCTCTGGTTACCATGTGGTTATTCTTTCCCTTCCTAAAATTATAATGTAACCAATAAATATCTTTGCATACCAACTTCTCAAAATTATTAACCTGTGGATTGGAAATGGGAATGTATGTGCTTTTCTTCCTAAGATCTGTACCTGCTATACCAGTATTTCTCTCATCACTTTTATCAAATTGAATAGCAAGGTTTAATCTACGACAAAACAACTTAATTTCTTTTATATTGTCCACTAAATCAATACCTACAGTGGGTATGAATTTCATACCCCTACTCATTAACTCAACAAAATCAGAGTCAATATCCAAATCGGTATAGTTGAACACATTAAGTCCATTGTATGTAGTCAAAATACGCTGCTGATTATTTGCAAACATATCAGTGTTGTCAAGTTCATCCTTACTGGTCAGACCTGTGTCCATAAATTCTGCTAAAGGGGAAGTAGATGGATGTTCATCAAAACAGCTTGCAACCTCGATGGTGTACAAGGGACCTTACTCACATCCTGTGTGTGTTCCACTGTCTGTTGGGGTTGCGTGCTGGAAAAAATCTGCCCCCCTGAAAATTTTCCTCCCTAATGGAACTTTTGGATTGTTTCCTTATATAATAATGTCCACGCATCTGCTCAGCAGCTCTATCTGAGGGCCATATGTACGCTCTGTTACATTTATATAAATCTACATCCCGTAATATTTTCCTATTCTTTCTCTCAAAAATGGTGTGTACCTTGTTTTCTGCAGTGGTAAACTGCTTAATAAAAAGCTCATTCCACAATTCGAAATCATTATGTTTGATTATGGTCTCATTCATACTTTCTAACTCATTAGCTAATGCAATAAGTTTCTCATCTTCATACTTAATTAAAATTTTAATAAAAGAAAAACCAAAACTATCAAATAATTCGTTAAATTCTTTTACTATGTCTGATCTGTACACAATACCTAGAGGTACCTTGGAAAATCTGAGACCTTTAGGTACAATTTTAAGTTTCAAACATTTAGACAAGTAAGCACTATCAATTTTCGTGTTTTTATATGACACCAGTTTCTTACCAAAGTCGTATATCAATTCTTTTAAAGAGGTGTAGACATGTTCTACGGCTTTGGGTTTAACATATGAAACTTTATCAACAAGATCACCAAAATCATAGTTATCACATAAAAATTGGTCAATCAGACAATCCTCCTGTGTAGCTTTCTTGTGTTCGTTATTGTTTACAACACTGTATTCAAAATCCGCCCTTTCACTTCGTATAAAAGTCTTAGGTCCCTTAAAGGGACTAGAAGCATTATGAGACACAGTACCTTTTGAAACAGCACAAACCTTGTGTTTACTGTTGCCATATTTCTTAATCGGTAAGAGTTCTTTAGGGCGAGCCCCTGTCCGTTCGACATCCGAGCGGATTCTACTGAAACTGAAATCAAATGTAAAATCCTGTGCAGGTGATAAACATAATCGTTCATTCCTCAAAAACTGTTCTTCAGTGATTAATGGTGAGCCAAAACAGTCCATATTCTCACCATGCTGCTCCCTAGGGAGATCAATCAAGTTAGTATTCTGAACATCTTCCGCTTCCCGTAAGACTGCAGGGAAGCCACGGTCCAGTGTATGTTGTGCAACCGGTGAAGGCGGACCATCAGGCAAAACAGTCTCGTTGCTACGAGGAAAGTTGCGTATAGCCACACCGGGAACTGACGCAAGCTTGCGTTCCTCTTCGCTAGCTTCGTTAGTTATCACTAGACTGGTGACCAGAGTTAGTAATCTGTGCACCTCTTGCTGAAGAGCTGTAACATCAGCTCGTAGATTGTAAAACTCATCCTTTGACAATAAAGCTGGCGAAATATCTTCTGAACCTGCCATCCCAAACAAACCAACTAATCCAATAGAGAGAACAACAACAACTGTAGAACCAAGGTAGATGTGCAGACTCGAGGATAAATACAGGAATAGAGCTTTGAGGCAGTCTGCATAGGACATATTGTTTACATCTTCTATTCTTTTAGTGAGGAACCTCTGTAGATGCTCCAGTTGTTGGATGTGCTTGGTTAGAAGCATACCAAAGGGAGCATTGTACTGATTGTCAGGTCTGATTAATGCTTAGTGGAACAATGACCCCCCTTGGACCTAGATGCCAGACCTTTATTTGTAAGTTGTGCAATTCAGAATTATTTCCTCACTACTACAGGCACATGATGGTCAAAGGCTAGATTACTCTGTATATGTGTCCCCACGTCCCTGACTATTGGGTTGACTCAGGGGTGTGTTGTTAATGTGATAGTTACCAGGGGCAGATGACTTCCTGAAAGATACTATTATGCATTCCATGGCTCTGACATAAGTCCTGTGAGCCCTTCCTGGAGAACATTAGTGTTGGTGTGAGATTCTATGACTGCTCCTAATTGGAAATTATGTGCAAATTTTAGGAGGTAGTAGCAATTCATATTGGCCTTGACTTCAGAGAAGTAAATGCCAAAAAGGAGCAGTCCCTGAACTGATCCCTGAGGGACTCCACTTGTGAATGGCCTCTGTGTAGAAATGGACTCCCCAGTTCTAGCTTCCTGGCTTCTGTCTGTGAACCAGCTGGTTATCCACTGGGTCACATAAAGGTTTACACCTAACCCCTTGAGTTTGTCAATAATACCCAAGTGAGGTACTGTGTCAAATGTCTTTGCCAGGCCAAGTTAGGCAGTGTAAACCATTTTCACCATTGCTCTGGTGTCCTTCACAAAGAAATGTACCAGTCTGAGTAGGCATAACCTGTCTTTGGCAAAACCAAATTGGGTTGGATCCAGTGTTTGGGCATTTTTTATGTCATCATGGATCCTTTCCATGGCTTTGCATATGAGACCAGTGAGACGTATGGGTCTGAGGTTTCCTGGGTCTGTAAATGGCACATCTTTGTGTAGAGGGATGACTGTTGCTGTTTTTTATTCGTGATGCATGAAGCCTGTTTGGAGGCTACAGTTAAATAGTAATTACAGAGGGCTTGATATGTTATGGTTCATTCCATTTAGAAAGCATCCTGGGATATTATCTTGGTCCATCGATGCGGTGTTCTTAGCCTTAGAGAGCTCATTGAGGAACTGTTTCCTAGTAGTAAGGAGAGTTACATTTAATGGTATTTTCTGAGGTGGAAAGAGGGGTAAAGTTAGAGCTGAATTTGTCTGCCAGTAGGTTTGCTATATTTTCTGACTTGGTATAAGTGGCTCCATTAACAATGAACTCTGCTCACAATTGTGTATTACCTTTGAGGTTACAGACATAATTAAAGACTGCTGTCTAGTTGTCCTTGGCCCGGGAGGTCATATTTAACTCAGATTTGGCTTTTATTTTTCTCTGAGTTATTTTAGTTTGATGAGAGTGCTTTTATCCTGCTCGGTCCTACGCCTTCTAATTTTTGTCATGATTTTCTTCCTTCTGTTCTACAGGCTGTTGATGTGATTCCACCACGGTGACTTGTTTTTTTTTAATTACTTCTGTACTTCCTGGTGGGTACAGTTACCTTTATGCAGCTATTAACATGCTTGTATGGGGTTTCTGTGAACAGTTCTGCATAGGGAACAGTATTCCTGGGATTTATGGTGGCTTGAAATTTTACTAGGTTATCACTTAGTAGGAAGTCAGCCATAGAGTAGTTCCTGGACATTCTAGGGTTAGTTGGTTTTCAGAGTTTTATTTTATTTCCAAGGATACAGTACCTCTGCAGACTAGTATTTTCTTAAAAAACTGAATGCATTCTTCTAAAACTGAAATTAGGAAACAAAGTGCCTTCCTTCCATCTACCTGAACTCTGTTTAAACCCAAAAGTGGAGAATGCCTGTTCTCAAAACAGGAGCACATCACTATTTAATAATTTTATTCAGTGTATTCCTTGCATATAAGATGTTGGCTATAGATAAAGCATAATGTTTCAATTCCATTAGGCTTCTGCTATGGATGAAAGCTCTATGTTAAGTACTTAGTACTGACTGTAGTGATGCACAGTGGAACTAGTTCTGATGAAAATCAACTCATTTTCAGAGTGGTGGAATAATTTGTCATTCAAATAGAGCTTGTTAAGGTGTGATGGCTCTGAAGCCACTGGAATCATGCTGTTCAGCACCCTCACTTCAAGTCATGCCATGATGACAGTGAAACTGTGGCTGCCTCTTAACACCCAAAAGATATAAAAGGCTGCAAGGAGCTAAAAATCTCAGCATTCTCACCTAGGCGACTAAAGTATAATCATAAAGGTCCTATTCTTTGGCAGGACAAATGCTTACATCTGTGCCAGTGAAGGCAGCTTTCTGCACAACAGATATCTATCAATTTATGATCAACTCCCGAGGAGTACATGTGCTTTTGTGCAGAGCCCAGATACCACTTCCATAACTGTTACATACTGGAGGCAAAGGATAGTGCTACTTGAAGTAGAAATGCTGTAGAGCAAAGCAATTCGCTTGTAAAATTTTCACATGTTGATATGAAAAAAAAAAAAAAGGGCACCCACCAAATTCACTATCACCAACTACAAAACATGTGGCAGCAAAGGCCTCAGAAACTGAAAGGTTATCATTCAATAAAGGTGCAGTTATGCATCTGCTGAAATTATGACCAAGATGAGCTAGAAAACCTTCTATATCACTTGTTAAAGAAAGAGGTAAGAATATAATCCATTTCCTCACCAGGAGGCTAGGACAGAATCTATAGTCGCATATAGATATAGACAATGTATTGCACAATTAGTTAATCTGATAATGACTGTTCTGCCACTAAACTGCCTAACTGAGATACAGCTATGAGTTACAGACAAGATGTTGCCTTTTTCAGCTATGTCCAGAACTTATGTACCATGCGTGATGTCCCTTCAAGCTGGGGATAAACCCAGTCTTTCAGCTTCCCATGGGAAACTCTGGCCAGCGGTTAAGATTATGCAGTGCCCCTGTGAAGCTTGCTTTCCTGGGGGATTCAGTAAGAAGTGCTGTATGAAGCAAGATAACATGATACTTGGATGAATGGGACAGTCTACTTGAAGAGGAAGCGGCCGGGCATTGTATCTGCTTTCAAATGTGAACAAAATGATTTTCCTCTTCTGGAGTGCTTCAGTAATCACAACAAGGTTTTCCAAATATAACCTTTTCCTCTTCATAAAAGGGGGTATTTAAGGTAGCCTGATGAAGTTCGTCCTGAACAGAGTACAGCCTCAACCATGATGCGCACATGTGCCAGATGTTGCAGCAACAAAGTATGAATAAAGAAGCTGAACTTGGGGTCTTTCACAAAAACTTCTTGACTATAGATTTAGGGAACTATACAAGGTTTTTAGTGCCGACTCTGGAAGACATAGCTGGAACTGACATTGGTGAGACATCTAAGCACTTTAAAAGTTCATGTAGCAGATGAAAAGCATCCTCTTGTTAAACTGTAAATATTTTGTTTTCCTGTATTGGCTGCATGCATTGCATGTTTATTTAATTCCTTAGTTGTTGGATTTCATCTTTCTATGCATGTATTCCACTTGCTCTGTATTCTGTACCTATGCTCTTCAATCAGCCTAGGTTAGAGCTGAAAAAGGCTCGACAAACCAGTTTACTAACTCAGTAATCAAACTGCAACTGAATAAATAAACTGTATAAAGAATTCAACTCGTTATCAACACAAGTGTAACCAAATACTGGGGTCTCTAACCAAAGCTGAAGCGATTACAAACAAGCCGCCATGAAGATGTTTAGAGAGCATGGCATGTCATTAAAATTGAGGCATACATAAAATGTTTGCTTTCTCAGGGGCAAAAGGCCAGTGTCTTGGTGCTTTCAACTAACAGAAATAGCATTCTTAACAGGCACTACAGCAGGAATAACCCAAGGTTCCTCTTCTTCTTCCCATGATACCAGTTGAGTCTCTTTTGAGGTAATGATGAGGGACTAAAGGCCAGTCTTTCTCAAGGTTCCCAAGCAGAAGTGTTCTCAAAGGAGGAGTCATCTAGTGGAGGTGTCTGTGTGTTACTAGCAGCAGTACAGGCATCATTATTCCTGTTAGTCTTACTGGCAGTGATCTTGGGCTTCAACAGAGATTGTCTGTCACCATATTTAAGGAAAAAGGGGGCAACTGGGTGGGGAAAAGGAGCCATAGTTTCAGAACACTCAAAAATAGCAACACTGATGGCAGAAAAGCCTTCTCTCAGTCTTATGGCATCATCATTGAGTACTGTTGAATCATGTTATGTCCTACACCTGCTTGGTCATGTCCCACCAGGTGAAAAAGAAGTGGAGGGAAAATGTGACCGAAAATGAGGGCCCAAAAGGCACAGGAACACTCAGAGGTGAGTCTTCAATTAAAAAGATAGGTTAGGAGAGTAACCTCTCTAGGCATGAGTTAAAACTTGGAGACAAAGTCAGAGGACTTGCAAGCCTAGCTTTTGTCAGGCAGACATGTATAAGTGCAGGACAGGTGGTACATGGCTTAAAGGCCTCAATTCTAAAAGATGGTGCCTTGGTGGCACATTGATCTCAATCATGTGGCCATCAACAGCTGATGTAGGGAATTCTACCTCTCAATACAAGGACAGCACTGCAGGAAAGACCTTAGATGTCACTGAGGTCATAAATTATGCAACTGGCTGTAGCTAAAGCCTTGGTCCAATCTCAAGCTACTATATAATTCTTTCTCTCATCTCTGGGCCTTTTCCTGCAAGTTCTCATCATGGGTTTTATAGCAAATGTTAAAGCAATGTGTGAGCCACAATGAAATAGCTTTGTCACAGGAAACCCAAGATAGAATTCCAGAAAGAAGACAAACTGTTGACCTGATTTTATAAGATAAAGTTCTATTAAGTTAGCACCTCAGTTGTCAATGCACATCCACGGTGTCCAGGATCCTTTCACCATTAGCTTGAGGATTATGGAAGAAAACTGGACTTTTAATAGTTTGGTTCAGAGTTACCCATGTAATAATATTTGGCATAATGGAGGGGTTAGTACACAGGATCATGTTTGTCTGTATGGAAATGCATCAGGATAGGTCCTTTGCACATGAGGTCTTGTAGTTCATAAATACTCCTAAGGTGACAGCTATTAGGAACATGGATTTGCAGGTAAGGAATTTTAGAGGTGCAGAAGCAGCTGGTTTTACTCAATGGTAGAGTCAGCTTTTCTAATGCAAAATGGAGGCCCCCAAGCTGGGGCCACTTCCTAGGATGCCTCCGGTGGAATATGCCCTTCAGAAATTTATTAATTTGTGGTCTGGATGAATGGGGTTATCAACTGGCAGGCATGCAGAAATAACCAAGAGGTGTACCTCCACAGAGCCATAGGTGAGCAAGTTTGTATTATACATACATAGAATGTAAAATGTATGATTTTTTTATTGTAACAGGGTTCTTTCCCTCCATTAAAATTCGCTGTATATCCAGAGAAAATAAGTGCCCAAAAGGTATTAAAACACTATCATTTCAGCAGTGAAGAGGTTGTTTAAAGTTGGAGTTCATCAAATAGCCCCTGTCTTGTGGGAGTCGGTCATCTGTGAGGAAACTTGTTGTAATTGCCCTTGGACATTTCCAAAAGAAGGGAAAAAACACTGTTGGGAGTGACTATTTTGGAAAGTTCTTCTGCATCCACAGAATGACCCTGGATATTAGTGGAAAAGTATACAAAAGTATTCCTGTCCAAGGAAATGGAAATGCATCCATTTTCCAGGCCTGCTTGCAAGGACTCCTGGAGAAGAAGTTTGTCAGTTTTTTTGTTGTGAATGCGGCGAACGCATCTATCTGTACCAATTCCGGGAAGACCCCACTTATTCAATTTCAATTCATAAGGGTCTGTCCTGGTTCTGCTCAGCTTATCTGCAACAAAATTTTGCTCTGATAGGATCCAAGATGCCTGCAGGGTCAGACTGTATTGCAATGATTTATCCCAGGTTACCATGGTTAGTGTGCACAGACGGTAATATGCGGCCCCCACCCATCTGTTTATAAACCACATCACTGGGGTGTTGTCTGTATTCACTTCTAACAGCCCAGGGGACAACAGATGATTCAGACTATTTATTACTGCCAATGTCTCATTTACATTTATGTACTTTGGTATGTATTTTCTGTTGCAAAGACCCTCCATGTTTATTCCCATACATACCACTCTCCAAGCAAAATCTGTGGTGTCTGTAGTTACAGACTGTGTTGGAGATGAAAGGGAAAATGGGAGACCTGATTTCAGATGAAACCGGTCTCTCCATCAAAGCAGTTCCCCATCCCAAAACAGGAGTTTAGAATGTAAAACAATACCGATATCGGGACCATTGAGATTTTATGTACCACTAAATCTTTCTCATGTGGAATTTGGCTAGAGGAATCATGTGAAACATGGAAGCCATGAATCCGAGTATCCTGAGAAATTCCCTTGATGAAGCTTTGGACTGAGTGGAAAAACAGAGTTCTAAGCATAGATCTTGTTTGTTGCACTGAACAAATGTTCTTTGAATTGAGGTATCTACAAGACATCAAAGGAAGAAAATCCTGTGAGAAGGAGTCAAACGAGACTTATGGGTGTTTTCTTCAAACCTCAAGTCTGTGAAGATCTCTCACTCAAGTGAGAGACTCCTGACACTTTGAAAATGACTCTGGAAAGATAAGCAAGTTGTCTAAATAAGGAAAATTTGAATACCTTCCAGCCTGCATTAGGCTAGGAATGGGGCTAGACACTAAATGAATACCCTTGGAGCCGTGATAACTCAAAGGGTAATGCAAAGAACTGAAAAAAAAATCCAGACACAGAAAACCTTATGTAACATTTGAAATCTGAGGCTATAGAAATGTGATAAGCATCCTTTAAATCTACAGTTACCAAGAAACTTAGAGGGGGAATCAAGAGGTAACGTCACAAAGGGATAGCATTCTGAACTTTGAGACTTTCACAAACTGGTTTCAAAAAGAAAAAATCTAAGACTGGTCTCTTGAGGCTTCCTTTATTGGTATCAGAAACAGTCTTGAAAAAAGACCTTTCCCCTAACAGAGAAAGACAGACAGCTTCTATGTGGTGGATGAGGAGGAATCTCATAAAAAGAAGGGAGCGATTCTCACTACCATCTGTATGCCTGATGGATCCTTCTCTGAACCCATTTGTCCATGATAACCTGTTCTCAAAAGAAATGGACAGTCAGATTTTTGGGGAAGATTTAAAGGCTTGTCAGGGTGGGAAGGAAAGGGGTGCATTCTGCAGATAGCCATTATGACTTTCTGGACTACCCTTGTTTCTTGGGGGAGAAGGGCAATAAGTCACAGTCAACAATGTAGGGAAGACATCACTTTCAATGGGAATTTTTTGTATGTACTCACTTTTAACGCTGATACTGAGTATATCAGAAAGATTATAGAAAAGAATTGGGAATCTTTCATTAGGTTAAAAGAGTTTCAAGGTTTTGTTGCCCGTCAAGTCAAATTTATATTTCGTAAGGATTTAGCTCTGAAGGAGATGTTTGAAAGAAGTGCTATGAGCAATGATAATGTAAGTAATAAAACTAAGGGGAATTTTAAATGTGGAAGGTGTTTGACTTGTAGGCAGGTGATGCCCACAGGGAATAGAATTGTGATCAATAATATACCCATTAACATTTTGGGGCATTATGATTGTTTTTCTGTTAATGTGGTTTATCTTGCTAAATGTTAGGCATGCACTGTTTTTTATGTGGGAAAGACTTGTAGGCATTTCAGAGAGAGAATTAGAGAACATATTTTGGATATTCAGCACAAGAAACCCACTAATGCATTGGCCAGACATATTATAGCATACAATGATCACAGTTTTCAGTTTTGTGTCATACAACAACTAGTTAAAGATCCACAGGGTAGGATTACTGATTATCATTTAGATGTATGTGAACTAAAATGTCAGTTCAGGTTAAATGCATATTCATACCCGGGATTGAATGAGTTTATATCTATAAAGCCATTTTTGAGGTTAAGGCATATTTTGGGTTAATATGCCCTGACATATGTATATTTGTACATTAGGGAATATGCATAACAACATCTAGATACATATGCATATTTATAAAGATTTACCATTACTCATCATACCTTCCTTTATTATTTCCTTTATTATTTTCTAATATATATACATTTTCATTGCAATTTAAATGCATAATGTGGTTGTGTTTGTGTTGGTTGATTTATGTAACTATGCATTTATGTGTATACACATTTTACAGAGGTTAATACGGTTGTGAGTTATTCACATTTACCTTGGTTTTTAAAGGGTGGGGTAGCATTGTGTTTTTGCAAATGTTTTTAACAACTGTTATTTTTTAATTGATTGGAATTTTAATTACGTAGTAGCTTTTTAATTGACTGTGTGTATTTAAACCTGGTTCAACACACTCTGAGGAAGTCTTTTGTGACGAAACCTAGGTCAGTAGTGGAGAACCGGTGTATCCTTGTGCAATAAAGTGCTGTTTGGTCGAGCTTCTGCCTCTGTGGAATTACTTTTTGTTTGTGTTCTGGTCACTGGTTAACAATAAGTCATTCCTGCCTGAAGTGAGAGAGAGAAGATAAATTTAACTTTTTGTTTCTTCTTAATAGGAATTGCTATAGAAGTAGACTGACTCTTGTCAGGCATATCACCTCTGGGGCAGGCAACCCAGTCTGGTTAGGCAGAAAGGCATTCCTTGCTCCTTCTTCTGAAACTGACCACAGTGTTTCACCCTTGCCTACCAAGGGTACTGCAACAGCTGCAGAGGACATGTCTAACCCCTGGTCTATGGTGGCTGTAGGGACTATACCAGATGAATTTAAGATATAAGATCAATGGTCAGAGGCCACAGCAGAGTCACCTATCTGAAGCTGAGACAAATTTGTAGCCAACCAAATGGGCAAAGGCTGTTTAGAATCTTTCTTCTTCTTATAGCTGGAAGAAGGAAGAACCAAAGAACCAGAAAGTTGTCTCTTGGTGTAGCCAAAAATGAACCCTGAAGTCTGAGTTAGACTGGCAACAACAGTTTGTAAAACAAGTAAGGAATACAGTTGTTTTTCCCTCAAAAAATACCATGAAAAGCACCACAAATACTTACCCCAGCCCACAAAAGTAATTTAGCAAATGTTTTAAGAAGGACAACAAAAGAAAAACAATGGGCAGAATTCATAAATGTTACTGAGAGGTGTACGCCTCATGGTAACCTTTTTAAATTCAGAGACAGCTCTAACACTTTGCTCTTGCAAAAAGACTGCACCATGTCGGCTGTCAGTGCAGCTGTGGCACATGCCAATGAGGTAGTCTGGAGGAGAAGCATATACTAATTAACCATGTGCTCTCTCCCATGGAGCCAGCTCCAGGAAGGCATCTATATGCTAAGAGATTCTATTAGCACGGCCGTTTCTCTGACACTGCAGTAATGCACACTGCTAAAAGGCAATGTTCAGAAATCATTGTAGAGGTAAACTCTGTGCAGTGTAGTGACAAGGAAGGGATAGAAAGTGTTGGTGTGAGTGTGAACAGATAAGTGGACGAGTGGCTGTGAATGCAATCGGGTGAGTAGTGAGCTGTGTGTGTGTGTGTGTGGGGGGGGCTGTCATACCACCACACACCCCTAGACAAATGAGCACAGTCTACAACATTGGGTAGGTGGAACCATTAGTCACCAGAGAGTACACTACTATGGGGACGGGGGAACAACTAGCCACCAGGGATAACTTTTAAGTCTTGTGTCATAACAACAGTTAAACAGTACAGGGATTGGGGTGGGGCAGAACACTTGACAACACAGATAAAAAGTCTTGTACCATAATGGCAGCAGTTAAACAGTACAGGGACTGGGAGGGAAAGGGGAAATACTAGACAATAGGGGTACGTTTTGTGTCATAACATCACCTAAACAGTATGTAGATCTGGATGGGGGAAACACTTTTCACCAAGGAGTCTTCCATGATGGTCTAGGCCAGGAAAGGGAGACAATGGGGACATTCAGACAATGCACTGACATGCATGGGGGTCTGTATGTGCGTTTGTACTTCTGTCTGTAGGAGAGTGACTGAGAAGGGAGGGATGCTTGTGCAAACACACTGTGGCTGATGTAGTTAACTACCACAGGAAGTGCTGATCTCCATTTTGCATTGGTTATCTGTGATTCAGAGGCATGCAAATTAGCTGATAATGAGGTCTCCCCTCATAGCAGCTAACATGCCTATGAATCACAAAATACCACATGTCCTGGAAAAGATGTATGCTAATTAACCATGTGCTCTCTCCCCCCCTGGAACCACCTCCAGGAAGTCATTCACACTACAAGTGATTTTATCAGGAAATCCTGGAAATTGTATAAACTCAAAAAACATAAACAAACTAAAAAACAACAAAGGCAAGGGTTCACTTTAAAACCACAATTTTATTTACAAATAAAGTAAATGCTTTCGAATACTGCCAATGCGTGAACTTCTTCAGACAAACATTTCAAATCATACAATATATATTAAAACTCTCTCAATTACATCATTAACCCACTTAAAATGTAAAGGTACACAACCTCAAAAGATATAAAACCCTATTAAAACATACTCATAATGCACATAAATATCTTCAAGAAGTACCGATATGTACAATTGTAAAACTATATATATATATATATATATATATATATATATATATATATATATATATATATGTGTGTACACAAAAATAAATATTTATATAAATATTTGTATGTATATATAAAGACATTATATAAATCAAACAATATGACCCAAAATACAAATCACTTCTCAAGAGATTTCTTTCTCAAGATACATTTTATGCAACAAAACTCATTCAGCCCTGGATAGGCAAAAACATTAAGTCTAAGCTGCCAATAAAGTTCTTTTTCTTCAAGTAATATTTGCCATGGTCCACCACGAGATGTTTTCTTGACTTGGTCAATAATAAAATACTGACCTACGTTGTCAGACATGCTTTGCCAAGGCATTATTACAATTCAATTTTGCAGTACTATATTGGTGTTCATACACTCTTTGTCTAATGTGTATCTCAGTCTTACCAATATAGAACGCAGTACACAATTGACACTTAGCCACATAAACAACACCAGAGGACTCGCAGTTGAATTTCTGTCTAATTTTGAAGTTGGCATTATTAAGGGAGAATGATTTGGTAACCATAATAAAATTACAAAAGTTACATCTCCAACACTTTGACATTCCTGCATTAAAAGGGGGACAAAACAATTTGTTTTCCAACATATTTTTTAGGTTCCTTCCCCTCCTATAAACAACGGCTGGCTTATCAGGTACTTTAGACTGAATCATAAGGTCCTCCATTAAAATAGACCAAAAATTCTCCATAATACCTTTCAAATAATAGGAATCCAGAGAAAAAGTGGTAATAAACTTTAAAGACGCAGACTCAGATTCACTGTTATTTACTTCCACGGCCTCAGATTGATGCTGAATCTCAACACCATCAGAGCCAACACCAATACCCATGGTTGAAGTCGCAATTCCACTCAGAATAGGTCTAAACCCATCCATTTTTTTCTCTTATTACTAACCTCTACAATGATTTCATCCACCAAGGGAATAGGATAGTTCCTACTAACAAACATATCCCGCAGGATCTCACATTCTTTAACAAAATCACTGTCCAAGGTAATCATCCTAGCAGCCCTTACTACCTGTCCCTTAACAACACCCTTTTTCACATGAAGGGGGTGAAAGCTGTTTAAGAATGAATTTGAGTATGTAGACTTACGAAAAATTTGTGCTACATGCCTACAATGGGGTCTATCCTTTTTTACTAACACATCCAAGTAAGAAATAGTCTCAGTGTTAAATTCAAAGGTGAAACTTAGAAAGGATGTAGACAAAGACATAAAGTTCACCAGAATTAAAGCTGTGTCGTAAGTACCATTCAAGATGTTAAAAATATCATCCAAAAACCGTGAGTACCACACAACTTTCTCCTTAAAAAGGGGAAATTCAAAGAGAATCTCCTTTTCCCACAATGCCATTACGCAGTTAGCAAAACTCCCCCCACAGGGGGAGCCCATGGCCACACCAGTCCTTTGGAAATAATATTCTCCATTAAAAATGAGGAATTGTTGGATAACACTATATCCAATAAATATTCAATCAAATTAACTTCATTAAGTGCGATCATGCACATCACAAATTCTCTCAGCCATTCAATACCAAGGGACTGGGGTATCACAGAATACAGATCCTTAACATCAACTGTTAGAAAATGACAATCATGTTTAAAGGCAACTTCATTAAGTGAACCCAAGAAGTTCCATGAATCTTGGCAGATCTGTTTTACTGTCTCTAAAAATTTCTTTAACTTAAGATCTACAACTTTTGCACAGCCATATGTCATACATTTTCTACCATCCACAACTGGATGAAAAGGTGGATTCTCTAAGTCCTTGTGGATTTTAGGTAGTCCAAACATAACAAGGGTCATAGAAGATAACATATTGAGTTAGTTACACATATCAATATTGATTCTATCCTCAATAAACAATTCATTAATAAGGAATTGTACTTTCCGCATTGCCCCATGAAATTCATTGTTGGAAACCTTTTGATATGTTTCTGTATTCGGAATTAATGAAAGTTTGTTGTTATACTCAAATTCATCAATAAAATTCAGCCCCCCCCCACAAACATTTGAGACTACCCAGGAGAGCTCCGACCCCAGCCTGGGACCTTAACTTTGTTTTGAAGAAACTGACTCTGCCTCCTTTCGAGCCAGGTGCTACTGCAGACTTAAAATTTCTTTCTTGGAAAACAGCTTACCCTTCTAGCTGAAGTGATTGCTAAAAGGAATCTGAATTACAGGCCCTTATGGCAGTGGAGCCTTTCATCATCTTTCATGCGGACAGGGTGTCCCTCAGAACCAATCCCTCCTTCATGCCCAAGGTGGTATCCAGTGTGGGTCTCATTTGCCAACCTTCTTTTCCAATCCACAGAACAAAGGGGAATGGATACTGCACTTCTTAGATGTGCACAGATAACTTAGATTCTACTTGGACAGGACTAAACCTCAAAGGAAATCTGAACAATTGCTGGTGGCATTTGCTGCAGGGGCAGAGGGGAAGGCTATTTCAAAGCAAACCATTTCTAAATGGATAGGCCATTGCATTCATTTCTGCTATAAGCACCATGGAAAACCTATCCCCCAGGGCTGCATCTATCCTCTACAGCTTTTCACAGAGGCATCCCTACCAGGGACATCCTAGTACACACTTTAACCAAGCATTATCATTTGCCAATTTTCTCTAAATCCAGAGCTGGCTTTGCCACTGCAGTCGTGCAGGGCCTTATAGCTAGTCCTAATGCTATCTAAAATTCCTCCTCCCAACCATAGCTTTGGGAATCTACCCAAATATAATGACTGCAACAGTGAAACACAAAGAACATACTACAGTTGTGTACACTTACCATAAATGTAGATGTTTGAGTGTATTCACTGTTGCAGTCCTGGTTACCCTCCCTCCAGCCCCCTAACTTCTTTTGGCTATACCTTTACTTTCCTTTACTATGCTTAAAAGCCTTTTTGGTGTATTTGCTTTTTTGTTGGTGTTATATCATTGTACTTTTATACAGTGGCGGCTGGTGACTTCAAATCACAGGGGGGCTGCAGGAGACAGCTGAATGTGTGGGGTCAAGGGGAGGGGGTGTGGTCAACCAGAAAGGGGAAGAGCTATGCACAAAACCACAAAAAACTAACTTTAATTAAATACGCTGCCCTGGGTGGCAAACCATCATTATGAAAGTCCAATCAAGACAAAAATAAGTGTAGAAGAATAAAAATATTTCAATGCATTGGCTGCATGACAGCTTACTTAATATCTAGATGGAAACAAAAGGTTGTGAGGCATGAAAAAATAAATTACTTTTTAAATACATTACTGGAATGCCAGTCAAAATCAAGTATAAGAAAACCAGAAGCACTCAACTCAAACCACTTCTCCTTGCACTGCAGTTCTAATTATAATATATTCAGCTTTATTAAAGTACCAAGTAACATGCTGAAAGTAGAAATCTATGTGATGCCCCCACTTGTAAAAATGTTTCTTATCCAAAAAAGACCTGCTGCCTGACAACTTGTTTCATGGGGAAAACATGATAAAAGTAAAAAATGAAAAGCAAACAAGAAACAAGCTCAAGATACATTGCTTAAAGGATTACTGTACAGGTTATGGACCACACATGATTGGCATTCTGTGTACTTTACAGGTAAAGTCTGTAGAGATGACTGAAAGTCTCCAAGTGTAATGAGCTTTTTAAAATAATGGAATCCTGTCCTTTAATACCCAAGGCTTATACATTATCTAGTCAAGTATTCTCTGCATGACAACAACAGAAAGGCTTTCAATGTTGGCAATTCTTTAACAGTATGCTTATTAAAGCTTACTTGCATCTTACGATCTCAGACAAGCTTACCTTATGGTCATTAAAGCATTGCTACTTAAACACAGAGCAACAGGCACTTTGAGTAATAAGCATAAATCTGAGTAATAAGCATAAATCAACAGTACAAAAATATGACAGAAACCAGACCATTCTGCAAAATCAAGGACAGATGAAAAGCCACTGTAGTACTTATGCAGTGTGTCCTCCCCATCCAAGGTAGATACAACTACTCCTTGCCTTGCTTGGACACATCCAGAGTCACTACATGGGGGAGTGGGGTGCAACAAGCATGTCACAATTTGAAATCTCTCTGGCTGACTGTGATGGCCCTGACACATTTGTCATACCTCTCAACCTCAAGAACAAGACATCTGGACAAAGCCATACAGAGAAGTGGGACAAAGGCCCAAAAATAAGGACAATTTTTAAATATTGCTCTAATAAACTTAGAAAGATAATAGAATAGGTCTTGCATTAGTATGAATTTTCTGAAGGGTATAAAATCTGAAACTCAAATGTCTGTCATTTTCTAACTTCAGTCTTTAGTGATTTGTCACTAATTTGCCAAAAAACGCAACTTTATGAAAAATGGACCAAAAATGTGATGCAAAAATATAAAATAGACACACAATACAGCTGCTACCTGCCAAAGAAGGGACACTTTAATATTAGTACTGCTACCTTGAGCAGCTGACAAAATAAAATAATCTACATGCATTTCAAGTAATCTATAACTTTGATTATTACAGTTATTTCTTAATTGTAAACCCTCCATGTTTTCTTCCAAAATTGCTATTTTATGGAGGGATTATTAGGGGAAGAGCAACATTTTGAGCCAAAATTGGGGACAGTTGAGAGGTTGGCTATGCCTAATTCTATAAAGCAATGTATTTGCATGTACCTCTCAACCTGTTAATGCAGTAAATCTGAACAAGGCCAAATATATTGGGGCACATATAAACAGTACTAAAATTGCTCTTGTATAAATTGAGACAATTGATAGAACAGCTCTTACTTTAACATGCATTTTTCTGAAGGTTATGAAGTCTGAAACTTATTATTTAGTGACTTAATTCCTAAATGATTTGCCAGAAAACTACAAATTTTATGAAGAACAAACCAAAAATAAGAAGCAAAAATCTATTCATTCTTTGAAAATCTGGACAGTTGGGAGGTATAGTTCAGCTGGGCCTGTCTGAGTTTGCTGCCCTTCCCCCCTGACAAAATAATGGTTGAATGGAGCCTCTGCACCCATTCCAATGAACCATTACTTGGCTATTTCACTCCATTTACCATAAACACTAATGTGCATACTGCTTTACTTCTATGATAAGTTGGACTTCATTTGAAAGTCTTATTTTGTATTTTACAGAACAAACACTAAGTCATCTGTTAAACAAAGCAATGCAGTCTCACAATGAAAACTTAGCATTAAAACTTCTCTGCCCTTGAAACTCACATTCATTGAAACAGCATTGAAACCCACATTCAAAGAAAATACATTTTGCCAGTGGCAGATAAAGATTAATTTTGGGCTGTTTTCAAATCATAGGCCCCTTGCATATGAAACATACATGTGCTCTTTGATGCACCTTCCTCATTGTACTAAAATTATATTCCTTGTACAATACAGTACACTTGTTAGAGGGTGTTTTAAATTTGTTTTGAACATTTTTCCAGTAAGCAATGAAACAAACCATATGCACCCATAATGGCAAAACTGCCCAGTTGAGAACATTTATCATAAAAAAGTCTACTCAGACTTCCACAGTCCAACATTATTAGTAAATATACACAATTCTACAGTCCACCATTATTAGTAAATATGCACAATTCCACAGTCCACCATTATTAGTAAATATGCACAATTCTACAGTCCACCATTATCAGTAAATATGCACAATTCTACAGTCCACCTTTATCAGTAAATATGCACAATTCTACAGTCCATTATCAGTAAATATGCACAATCTCTGAAGTAAGTCATCTAAATAATTCCACATTAAAGAAATCTGTAACTAATGAAGGTTGCTTCTAGCAATCACCTTTATATTTCATGGTTTCATCGAAAAATAAAGTGTCTGTTGCCCCTCAGGAATAAATTGCCTATATTACATTAAAAATGATAAGCTAGTAATAATATTGCAAGAGGAAATGGATGGCAAACTGATAACAGACTCATAGTTAGTATCTTCACCAAGGAGAACATTCTCAGTACGGCAGCATCCACCCCTTGTGGGAGTAGAACCCACAGCCTTCTGCATCAAAAGCAAGTACACAACCTGTTGTGCTATAGTATTAACTAGGCAAAGCACTAAACTTCTATTCCCCTGCAGCTCTCAGCTCCTTGTAAAATATATTCAATACTCAACTGCATCTCAACTTCGCAGCTCAAGAAAACTGAAAAAAGCCAAAATGTATTGGGGGGGGGGGGATCAAAAACCAGGGACACATTAAACATTGCTTGTATAATCTTGGAAAGTTGCTAGAATAAAATGTTGTGTTGCCACCATACATTTTACTGCCAAGGTCCCTGAGCAAAAAACAGTCAGAGTAACATACCACTACGCCACATCAGCTGCTTTGTAAAAGAGAGGAAGACTGAAACTTAAATGGCTATCATTTAGTGAATTCAGTTCTCACCATAGCTGTCAACCTCTTAGTACAAAACACCTGGACAAACCCAGTAATGAGGGAATACAGCCCTCAAACATATTCAGTGAATTCAGTTCTTGCCATAGCTGTCAACCTTAGCACAAAAACCTGGACCTAAGCCAATAATGGGGAATACAGTCCCAAAAATAGGGACAAATTTAAAATATTCATCTTATAAACTTAGAAAATTGCTAGAAAAAAAGGTTGTGCTACTATGTATTCTGAAGAACATGAAGTTTGAAATTCAAATGCCGGTCAATTTTACTGCGGACAGAACAAAAACAATTTTCAGCAGAGACGCAGGGATTAATACTGCAGACACGTCTTTGTAAAATGGCAGGGCACCAGAGCAAATCCACACAAACACAGGGAGGAGATGCAGACTCCACACAGGAGCCACCCCAACCAAGAATCAAACCAGAAAACCTATAGCTGTGAGGAAACAATACTACCACTGCACCATCAAATATGCAAGGAATTAAACAATTCAGAAACCTGAAGTCTGAAATTCAAATGCCTGTCAATTTTACTGCGGACAGAACAAAAACAATTTTCAGCAGAGACGCAGGGATTAATACTGCAGACACGTCTTTGTAAAATGGCAGGGCACCAGAGCAAATCCACACAAACACAGGGAGGAGATGCAGACTCCACACAGAAGCCACTCCAACCAAGAATCAAACCAGAAAACCTATAGCTGTGAGGCAACAATGCTACCACTGCACCATCAAATATGCAAGGAATTAAACATTCAGAAACCTGAAGTCTGAAATTCAAATGCCTGTCAATTTTACTGCAGACAATTTTCAGCAGAGAAGCAGGGATTAATACTGCAGACACGTCTTTGTAAAATGGCAGGGCACCAGAGCAAATCCACACAAACACAGGGAGATGAAGACTCCACACAGAAGCCACCCCAACCAAGAATCAAACCAGAAAACCTATAGCTGTGATGAAACAATACTACCACTGCACCATCAAATATGCAAGGAATTAAACATTCAGAAACCTGAAGTCTGAAATTCAAATGCCTGTCATTACTGCGGACAGAACAAAAACAATTTTCAGCAGAGATGCAGGGATTAATACTGCAGACACGTCTTTGTAAGATGGCAGGGCACCAGAGCAAATCCACACAAACACAGGGAGGAGATGCAGACTCCACACAGAAGCCACCCCAACCAAGAATCAAACCAGAAAACCTATAGCTGTGAGGCAACAATACTACCACTGCACCATCAAATATGCAAGGAATTAAACATTCAGAAACCTGAAGTCTGAAATTCAAATGCCTGTCAATTTTACTGCGGACAGAACAAAAACAATTTTCAGCAGAGATGCAGGGATTAATACTGCAGACACGTCTTTGTAAAATGGCAGGGCACCAGAGCAAATCCACACAAACACAGGGAGGAGATGCAGACTCCACACAGAAGCCACCTCAACCAAGAATCAAACCAGAAAACCTATAGCTGTGAGGAAACAATACTACCACTGCACCATCAAATA
Source organism: Protopterus annectens (assembly GCF_019279795.1). Classification (NCBI taxonomy): domain Eukaryota; kingdom Metazoa; phylum Chordata; order Ceratodontiformes; family Protopteridae; genus Protopterus; species Protopterus annectens. Next base: position 73,835,562 of record NC_056725.1, read on the forward strand.
TGCAAGGAATTAAACATTCAGAAACCTGAAGTCTGAAATTCAAATAAATGCCTGTCAATTTTATTTAACATTTGTTAATCAGGACAGTCTGACTTGGAACAAAAAAACAATTTTCAGCAGAGGCCCAGGAAGAAATAATGCAGACATGTCTTTGTAACATGGGAGGACACAAAAGCAAACCCACACAAACACAGGGAGAAGATACAGACCCCAAAAAGAAGGAACTCCAGCCAAGAATCAAACCTGAGAACCTGCAGCTGTGAGGCAACAATGCTACTACTACACCATCAAATATCAAACATTGCAACGTTTACAAACCACAGATATTATGAGGAACAGATCAGATCAAATATGAGGCAAAAATCTGCAATTTTTTTACAAATGGTGGTGGGTAGGGAACTCAAGTCTTTAACACCTGCATACAGGGTTCAAGCCTGAGGTATTCCCTACCTCACCACCATGAGCACCTGGGGCATTTTCACACACACACACATACACACACACACACACACACACACACACACACGTAAAGGCAGTACCAAGTCCCATACAATACACAAAGTAAAAGCAGTACCAAGTCCCATACAATACACAAAGTAAAAGCAGTACCAAGTCCCATACAATACACAAAGTATAACAGCAAGTCCATACACTTACCTGTCCGTTCTCCTTCTCCCTCCATAATATCCATACATTCTGCCCACGCAATACTCTGAAGACCCGCGAGATCCCTGAAAGGAAACCTCCCGACGAGACTGTTCTGACTGCTGCTGTTGCAGTCTGGCCCCGATGTATCATCCCAGCAAGTCTGTGCACTTTAAAAGTGCACAGACGTGTCCATGTGTTCCCTATGGGTCCTGCTGGACTGCCTGGAGCATGTGCATAGACGGGTGCGCGTCGGGACTTCTGCGCATGCGCGAAGTCCGCGAAAATTTAAAAAATTTTTTTTTTTCGTTTTTATTTCGTTCTGAGGGGGCTGCAGTCCGGCAGTCCGATAGCACGGGCCGCCCCTGCTTTTATATTTAATTGCTCCCCATTAGGGGGGCACCTGACATCTGGGGCAAGAAAAACTGATTTAATGACGTTGGCTGCATGTTTTATACCCCTGACGACCTGACGCCATGGAAGGGACAGCAACCAACGCAGGACCCAAGACTTTGTTAATCAGGCCGACTGAGGGCTACCTTCAAACAGATAACCCAAATGTAATGACTGCAACAGTGAATACACTCGAACATCTACATTTATGGTAAGTGTACACAACTGTACTTTTTTTCTGCCTGTGCTGAAATTTTTAGTTTATTTGCGATACTGCATGATAGATTTTGGTCTGTTCTAATACTGGGCATTGCTTTTATCACATCTATCTTTTTTAGTATTTTTGTTGCTCAATTTCCTCTTCTAACAGTGACACTTCTTTTCTTAATTGCTTTATAATTTTCTCTATTCGATACTTCCATGATGGTATTCGATTTCTTTCCTTTCCCTCACTACCCTGTGTTCTTGTGGTAGAACTTTATCAGTTATTAATTTAGCTGTACAGTAATATATCCTGTTTACTTCTGTTATAGTGCATGGATCTCTACAGACAGTCCTAATTACTGTTTATTTTATCAGACTTCTGACTTTTGGGGTTTTATTGTCCTTCTGCAGTCTATTTCTTTCATTGAGCTTAATATATCTATGTATATTAAATCAAGCAACTCTTCTCATAGCTTATTTTCTTCCAAACTGAGGGCGCATCCCTTGTTTCCTACAGGGGATTCAATAGAAAGTTCTATAGCATCTTCCTATGGCACATTCTCTTCAGTTTCATCCTGTGTCATCTGTTGCTCTGTCATTTGGGAACTCACTGGCCTATCACTCCTCAACACTGACTGCATCAGAGTTTCCACAATTCCCTGTTCCTTCCCTTGCTGTCCAGCTTCAAGTGAACGTTTATACTGGTTTACTGTGAAAGGCTCCAAAATACCTTCATATCGCACCTGACCAATTGCTTCCTGTTCCACTGGTTTCCCCTTACTTTGGAAAGCCATTGCTCCATCCTGTTGTGGTGCTTTCTGAATTAGATTTTCTACACTGAATCCTTCACTTCACAGATACTCCATAACCTCAATTTCTATTCCTTTAACTTCTCCATCACTGATCTCCTTTTCCTCTTTGTCATCTTATTTTTTGTATTGTAAAGTTTTCCATGTCCGGATTCCTTTGCATGTATTTCTCTTCAAATATCTTTGGTGCTGCTCTTTTTGTATTGGTTAGTTTGCTTTTTCCTTTGCATAAATATTACACCATATTAAATCTCCTGTCCTTTCCCATGTCCATATTTCTTCTTCAGATGTCTCCTGATCTTCCCACTTCTTCTTACTTTGGGGACTCACTCCATCATGCTGTGATGCAAGACATTCTATACCAAATCCTTCACTTTGCAGGCCCTCCATAACTTCAACTTTTATTTTAACTTCTACTTTACTAATCTTCTTTTCTACATTCCATCTTTGTGATGTTATTTTTTTTTATTGTGAAATTTTCCATATCAGGATGCCTTTGCCTATATTTCTTTTTGAATATCTTTGGTGCTGCCTTCTTTATATTGATTAATTTGACTTTCTCCTTTGCATAAATATTGCACCATATCAAATATCTCTTTCTTTTCCATGTCCATATTTCTTCTTTTATACTTTTCAAATATATCTAGGTTTGTTGTTTATATTTTTGCACTTCCTCAGACGCTTCTTTTTCCAAACAGATCAAAGTTTCTTGATCTATATACTATTTTTCACAGATCTGTTGCATTAATGAACACAAATTTTCATTTGAAGCTTCTGACAGTTTTTTTTCTGTAGAAGTATTTTTCTTTCCTCTAATTTCTCTCTTATTCGTTTTGTATATCTTGTGTCTGGAAATCCTGGGCTTTTTGCATAAAAGTAACCATACATAATTTATTTCTTATCCTCAGTAGTCCACTTTATTGTCTTTATGGCTCTTCTCTGGCCTATTACTTTTTGTGGACTACTTCATTCTACAACAGGGGGGGGGGGTCATCCTCCTCTTGGGCCTGGCCTGGCCCCACTGTAGGAATGTTTCCATATTTTGAGGATTCTACATCGTCATCTTTTATAGTCCAGGCAACAGTGTGCCTACCAGTACTGGGCACTTTTTTATCCTGGGTCTTGTGCACCCAGCTCTCTTTTTTTTTTAATTTTAACCTACTCCTGTCCGTGATATATGCTACATAAATACAGTCTATATGTCAGTGTTGTCTTGGTGAGATTTTGTGAAAAACAGGGTCTACCTCATGAAGGTACTCACCAAGACTTGAGGATGAATTCAGTTTCAGCATTACTACTCCCCTTTACTTACTGACTTATCTCTCCATTCAGACCCCACTGATAGGGGATCCTGATGGTAAGAGATGCACCACACAGAAAATCTCTTCCATTTGGGCATATATGATTTTCTGGTAGTGGACTTCTGGGCCTCCTGCAGAAACCAAAGCAGGTCCTCAGAAAAGAGGTTGCTAAAAGGGATCAAAACCCTATCACTCACAGTGTCATTTGAAGTGTGGACAGGTGAGGATTGATAAGGGACTCATTGTTTTGTGTGAGAAGATACACCTGGTGAGGTAACTTGGGGTGATTTCCCCTGGCCAAGTGAAAAAGAAGGGGGGACCAATTCTGTCTGGGCCAAAAGGGAGTCATCGAAAAGATTTTGGGACAGTCCTGTCTGATTTTTTTTTTTTAAACAAGAAACATTTTTATTATATTGTCATGCATGACATGGGCCATGTTACATGTAGATATATGGAAATAAACCATAGCGACAAAATCTCAGTTGTACACATTATACATTCCAAATCATGCAGACACAACTGTATCTGCAAACATTACACACAACTTTTAACATATCCAGTCATTGTTAATCAAAAATTACCTAGCTCATTCAAATGCTGTCTTCTTTTAAACCTTGTTCCTTCTCTGCATGTATTGATCCCATGTTTCCCATTTTTTTCTATGTAATTTTCTCCTACCCTTTTCTAAAGTTCGCAGTTACAGTTGTTTTATCTCTTTTACTATCTTTGATACCAGTAAAGTTGGTTTAGACTTTGATTTCCATTTTCTAGTAATTGTTTTTTTTTGGCAGCCATCACAATTAGAATCAGCAAGGACTTATGTCTAGCCAATTCCGATTCTGTATCATAGCTCAAAAAAATAACTTCCCTAGTTGCTCACCCTGACAGAGCAGTGTGCAGGGAATCTTGAAAGTCTAGAATAAAAGAGAATAAATCCATGAACAGTCCAAAGTCAAAACGAACTGTTTAATTCAGGTACTAAAAACACATCACATACAGGCTAAAATCCGACTTAGAGCTTTCACCTTCTTACAGGCATCATCAGAGTCATGTGCACACTGTGATTACCTTTCTTATATAGCCAACCCTTAAGTCACACTAACAATTGGACAAACTTAACCCTTAAAATACAATCCAAGTGTGTTCAAAATATATTAAAAAAATATATAATGTGCAAAGAAAACATTTCATATTGAAAGTAAAATAAAAAACAGTTTTAAGATGACAAGAAACAAAAAGCAAAAAACATCATCATAACACACAACCTATGTGGTGTCCAAATACCTAACAAACCTTCGTCTTTTGTTTTAAAATACTGGAAATTGAAATATATTCATTAATGCCTGGTGAAACCTTGGCATTAAGTCTCAACTGCCAGTTTTATCTAATTTCAGTATCTAACTTTGGATCACCTTCTCTCTCGTCTCCAAGGACACTGCTACATATGAAAGGGTTTCTAGGAGCGAGATCAATAGAGCATACAGTAAGATAGATATGTTTTTGCATGATGCTTTCTTTGATGGCTCCATTATTTAAGAGGAATTGGATTTCTTAACTAACAGGTCCTCTATTATTCCACCAATATTTAATATACCGAAAACTCATAAAGACATGTATAATAATAATAAGGAAACCACGGTAAAAAATTTCTCCAAAGCCAACTTCATGCTTCTTAAGACAGAAGTGGCAAACTTCATGACACCCATGCAGATGGAGAATACAGTTACGACTGCTGAATTCTACACAAATGTACTCTATAAACACACGAGTGCATGGACCGTGCTATCCCAAACAGAACCAAGACAAGACACTATCCTCCAAAAAAAGGAAGCCAATCTGGTGGTCCCCTGCCATAAACAAACTCTACAACAGAAGTAAGAAACTGTTGCAAAAGAGAGTAAAATCCCCTGAGTGGAGGAGCTGCCTGGTCAGCCTCAGTAAGAAGCTGAAATCCCTTATAAGATCCTCCAAAGCTAGCTACGAAAACAAAATCACCACTGATTCTAAGGACAACCACAAAGCATTCTATAGCTGTCAAGAATCTCAGTGGCAACACCCAGATCTGCTCTGAGTTACAGCACAATGGCATGAAAATTATAGAACCAACTGATATTGCCAACATCCTGGCAGATAGGTTCAGTGCTAACTTTACCCCCCCCCCTCACCCCCTAAAGGTCCCATATCTATACAGGACGAATGCAGTGTACCTGTAATCACATCTATGCAGGTAAAAGCTGCACTCTCAAACCAAAAACACAGCATCCATGGGACCAGACAACATCCGAGGCTGTGTTTTCCACGAACTTCAGAACAAACTGGCTCCCCACCTAAGCACCATGTTCAGTCATAGTCTCACATCAGGCTTTGTGCCCACTGAATGGCGCACAGCAACAGTTATCCCACTCCACAAAGGGGGAGCCACCACTGATCCTGGGAACTATCGCCCTATTAGCCTGATGAGCTAGGTCTGCACCTCCAAACTCTGGACCCCACCCAGTTCAGGTTTGTGAAAGGCTGATCATGCCTTCTGAACCTGATCGACTTCTTTGATGCAGTCACCAAAGCCATATATGAGGGTAAGGTGGTTCACACAGCCTATCTTGACCTTGCCAAGGCTTTCGACACCATCCCCCATCCTGGAATTATAGCTAAACTCACTAAACTAGGTATAAATCCCTATGTCACAAGATGGGTTGCCAAATGGCTCACTGACAGAACCCACACTGTAAAAGTTGCAGACTCCAAATCTGACTTCAAAGCAGTGACAAGTGGAGTACCACAGAGATCAGTCCTGGGACCTCTCCTGTTTGTTATCTACTTCTCTGAAGTACAGGCTAACACATAAGGCCTCTGGCTAATGAAGTTTGCAGATAACTGCAAACTAGGAGCCATAGTCAAATCCCCAAATGATGTGGACATCCTACAGAAGGGCCTCACTGAGACAGATGCCTGGTGTCAGAGGCATGGCCTCAAGTTCAATGCCAAAAAGTACATTGTCATCCCCTTTGGTAAAAACTCTGTACCCATGAACTACCACATAAACAGCAGTCTACTTAACTCCAAATGTGCGATAAGAGACCTTGGGACCCAGGTGGACAGTAGTCTCTCCTTTGATAATCACATCACCACAGTAGTTGGGAAATCCTTCTATGTGGCACACCTCATCACAAAAGGTTTCTCATCCAGGAATAAAGAGGTCATTGTTCCCCTCTACTCGTCACTCATTAGACCCATTACAGAGTACAATGCCCCTTTTGATATGTACCTCACAAGACATCTACAACAACTGGAAAGACCACAGAAATACCTCACAAAGAGGATTACCGGCCTCAAACAGATGCCCTATGCAGACCGTCTCAAAAATCTCCAGCTTTACTCCATCGCATATCGCCTACTCTGAGGCATTCTCTGCCTAACATACAAAGCTTTGTCAGATCCAGAGCTGTTGGACATACTCCACTTAAAAAAATCCCAATCCCTCTGATCTACATACTCTAGGGACCTAAACCTTGTCACCACAATAAACAGAACATGCAGGAAGGATAGATTCCTGTCCCAGAGACTTCCCATACTCTGGAACAAACTACCTATCTGTATCAAACAAAGCTCCTCATTAGCACTCCAAGAAAAATCTTGATGATTGTATGGGAAATAGGAAATTCACCCCGGGAATCACTTCTGTGGCTCTGCTCGACAATGGCACAGGAAAATAAATTTCTTGGGTGGCGAAAGCCAATGTACCTTCTTGGCTAGACTTATAGAGGCCCTAGGGCCAATAGCCTAGTACCTCCCTATGAACATAATGTTAGGAATTCATTTGATTGTATAACAATTTGTTACTATGATTATTGTTTTACTGATGTCACCTGTTTTTTAAGTAGAACATTGTATTTAAGTGTGTTTTTTCATGGTCTGAAGAAGTGCTTATGCAAAAAAGTGCTTACTAAATAATTTTATTTTCGTCTCAGCTGTGCTGGTCGCTTTTGTTTCTTATTTTTATGTCTGAATTTTGTGCTGAGTAGCCTTTGGTTGAGGTAGATACTTTATTTCTACTAGCTACTGAAATTTACTCAGAAATGTAGGTCCACTGACTTTCTCTGCTAAGTTTCTGTTTTCACACTGGGAGAGCCAGAATTAAGCTGTTATTCAATGTTCAAAATTCCAATCTTGGAAGTCCTTGAGTCCTGCCTGATCTTGTGCATAGCTCGTGCTAACAGAGGAAGGGGAAGAAAGGTGTACATAAATATCCCCTTCCAAGGAATTGACAGGGTGTCTACTTTCCATGTCAGAGGATTTTGGGATTCTGGAACAGAATAGAGGAAGTTGTCTGTTTAGAGGAGAAGTGAAAAGATCCACTTGAGGAAAATCTACCGATAGATGATGTCTAGGAACACATCTTTGTGAAGCATACATTTGTGAGCTTGTGTTCTGGACCTACTCAAAGAGCCTGCCACAAGACTGCTCAGAGGGAGTTTAAACTGCCTGAAGAATCACTTGATACTTGATATCTAGACCCCAGACCTGAAGAGCTAGTCTGCAAACAAGATAGGACCTTATGCTTTCCCGCTTGTTGACATATCACATAATTTTGGTATTATCTGTGAAAACTCTGAGGGTCCCAGGAAGAAAGAGGGAATGAAAAGCTTGCACAGCCAGAAATACATCCTTCATCTCTGTTACTTTGATATGGTCTGACCTTTGATGAGGATGCCACAGGCCCTGGACCTTTAGGGGGCCACAAGAGCTACCCACCCCCTATCTGATGCATCATTGAAAAACCCCTGAGTGGGAACTGGAAAGGAAGCCCTGGATTGAGAGAGAGTTGATGAATCCACTACTGAAGCTCAGCTTGAAACAAGGAAGAAAGGGAACTTTGACCTTCAGGGGGTGGCAATATTGAAGCCACACCAATTTGAAGTACCACTGAAGTTTCCTCATATGAAGCCTGGCAAAAGGGAGCATTGGAATGGTGGGAGCCATAAATGTCAAGACCCTGAGAAATTCCCTGGCAATAACAGCCGAAAGAGGAAGAAGTGACTGGCAAAGGCTATCAAAGACAGAGCCTTGGGGAAAGGAAGAGATGCCAGCAAGGGAACTGTCCAAAGCTTGCATCAGAGAACACGATCCTGGGAAGGTGTTAGAACTGATTTCTGGAGGTTTATGGTGAACCACAGGCTGTGTAATAGACAGGTGGTAAACTGGAGATCCTGTACCAGACTACTGGGCAAAGGATCCTGAATAAGTAAATTGTCTAGACAGGGGAAAATTTGTACACCTTGAAGCCTGCAAAAGGCAATGACAGTAGCAGGGCATTTGGTGAAAATCCTTGGGCCAGTAGGGAGACCAAAGGGCAAAGCAGAGAACTGAAAATATAAAGAAGAGACAGAGAAACAGAAAATTTTCCTGGATAGGGATGTGAAGATATGCACCTTGAGATCCAGAGACATCAGAAGGGACTACGGAAGTAGAAGAAACATCTGAAGGGATAACATCCCAAAAGAAGGAAGCTTGAGAAAAAAACTAAGCAGAGGAAGATCCAGAATTGGTGTCCATGTACCATCCTTTCTGGGGACCAGAAACATACTGGAGTAAAATCCTTTCCCCCACTTGGGTGAGAGGCATAGCCTGAAAGGTGTCCTCATCCAAAAGAGATTGAAGAACCTCTGAGAAGTTAGAAAGCTGTTCTTGAGGAGGTTGAGGAATGCCTGAAAAGGAAGAAGGGGCTTCCAAAACATGAAATATTCCTGACGACTAATGGACATGATCCAAGGCCAATTTAGAAGAGATAGGGAGATGTGGAGAGACAAAGGGACCTGTCTGAAGAGAAGGGAGGGGAGGGGATAGCCAGCAATCAAATAGAACCAGGCTTGTCCTGAAAAGAAGGCTTCTGGGAGGAGGAAGTCAGAGTAGCCTTAGCAGGAGCAACACACCTAAAACCCTTCCTACCCTTGGGACGAGGGCAAGATTTTCTGTGAACATAGGTGGAAGGATAGTTCCTCTGAAACTTGGGAATAGGAGAAACAAAAATATGTTTCAGCTCCTGCAAGGTTTTGCCCTTATTCTGGATGGACTTGAATAGATCAGCAGCAGCAGTTCCAAAAATATTTTTGTTATCCAAAGGAGCATCCAAACATTTAGCTATGGTGTCATCAGGCAAAACCAACCAATAATAATGCCTCATACCTGAACGAAAGGTACCAGCTCTGGAAGAGGCTTCAGCTGTATTTTATAGAATGGTAAGCAACTAGTAAAGTGGAGCTCAACAAGAAAAGGGCCGAACATTCCCCTCAGAGTCAGCAAGGCCAAAAAAAAAAAAAAAACCTTAGAAACCTGAGAGGGGAAAACCAAGACATGCCTGGTCATATGGGTCTGGTAGTTAATCACCCTAAAGGACAATGTGGTAGCAGTTTAAACCTTCTTGCCCAACCTCTCCATGGCCCTACTGTCCTTATCAGAAGGCAGCAGCTTGGAAGAGGGCAACAACTTTGATGGCTTGTCAGAAGAGACTGACACTTCAAAGGGGTCAGCAGATTGGCATTTGTAAAGAAATCTGCACTGCTCAGGCAGCTTGTCTAACATATGTGTTTTTTTTTTTGGTGCAGGAGGCTGAGTTAGGGGCTACAGGAGCTGCAGAGAGGAAAACCAAGACATGCCTGGTCATATGGGTCTGGTAGTTAATCACCCTAAAGGACAATGTGGTAGCAGTTTAAACCTTCTTGCCCAACCTCTCCATGGCCCTACTGTCCTTATCAGAAGGCAGCAGCTTGGAAGAGGGCAACAACTTTGATGGCTTGTCAGAAGAGACTGACACTTCAAAGGGGTCAGCAGATTGGCATTTGTAAAGAAATCTGCACTGCTCAGGCAGCTTGTGTAACATATGTGTTTTTTTTTTTTTTTTGTGCAGGAGGCTGAGTTAGGGGCTACAGGAGCTGCAGAGAGGGTATCCAAAAGGGCAGTCAGAACAGGAGGAACAGCAGATGGTCTCCATCTGTAAAAATTCATAATACCATTTTTGGATATCAGAGACCTGGGAACAATGCCCATATAATGGACTATTTTAACTGGGAATGGTATCCCCAAACAGTTCTTCTAATGGGGAATCTGGACTTAAGAAATCTTCCTCTGAACTGTAGTCCAAGGGGAAGGAATTTGGGAAGAATAGGTTAGGGAGTCTCCTCCAGAGCCCAGATCCTCATTCAAGGAATCCAATCCCCTAGGCCTCTTGACAGGAGTGAAACACTACTAGGGAGAGGGAACAGAGATCCCTTAAGGTGGCTTCATGGCTATAAAAGCATTAAATAAACCCTAAAGAAAATCCTGTCACTCACATTGGGGAGCTTTCACAACAGGGGAAATATGTTTTGTCTTCAGTTTCTTTTTCTGCAGGACATCCACTTGAAATACCCTCGGAGGGTCAGACCCCTGATGCGACTCTACAATAATGGTAGGAATTTCCTTCCTCACTAAATCCTCCCTCAGTTGGTTGGTTGGATAAAATCATTCGAGCTAGCCCCTCAACATCAGGTACAAACATTTGAAAAGCTGTTTGAATTCAGAACCATACAAGCCTCCAATAGGGCTGAGGCACAGGAATCCGAAGCAAGCACCAGGTGGTCTCTTCAGTGCTTTCACCAGCCTCTGAAGAGAAGTCCACAGGAGGCTGGATAGCAACTGGATTTGACCTCACTTTTTTGGCCTTTTTCTTGGGAGATGGCTGGCCCTCAAGATCGGATGATTCTGCTATAGCACCCTGACCCAACAACTTAAGACATTGGTTCTCAAGGGATATGGACAAAGAGGAGAGGTGAGTATGTAGGGTCATAGGCACAAATGCCTGGCATAGAAAACACTGTGTACAACTGTGGGAAACATTCAAACAAAAAAAGAAACTGTTTATGTTGGAATCTGCCTCCCACACTGACATTTTCCCTTATTGGACGACGTGAACACAACATCAAACAAGGGGAAAAAGGAACAGAAGAAACCCCAATAGGGCACTTATCTGAAAAAATAGCTTGGTAACCAGCACAGCAGAAGGGCATTTGGACTGGTTTTGCAAAGAAGTTCTGAGAGTTTGCATCCATACATCACCTTTACACCCTATGTCTTTGTGTAGGGACCATACGTGTGATGTACAGCACCTATAAGAGCTAAAGGCTATGATATACTGGCTGGATGTTGGGTTATGCATGGTAGGAGATTCCTTTGGTGAAGAATACTGAAACAGTGATATGGAAGGCCATCTTAGCTGCTCAACAATGAAGAAACACAAGCCAACAAGCAGTCTGTCAAAGCCCACAAGAAAAGTTTTCCAGTAGCAGAAAACCTCCGGGGAGAGGGAATCTTGGCACTCAAACTGTTTATTTTCTTCAGCTCTGCTCAAGCTGCCAATTGTTTGGGCACATGGAAGGTGCCCTTAAGCTGTGGTATATGGTCATCTGTTGTATCCTATGCAGGATATAACTCTATATTGCTAAGGCAGCAGTGATCAACTGACCAATATACAGTTTTACCTAGGCCAGAAAGGTGCAATATGGATCATTTCTGATTTCCCACTCCACTTTATGAACTACCATTGAGAGCAAGGGTATGGGTGGGACAGAATGGGCAAAGCATCCTCTACTCAAGCCTATTTGGAGCTCTGAAGTGGAACTTTATCAGGTGTTTGTTGCTCAGTGAACAAGGAGTTTTATCCCCATCCATTTGTGAGCTCTATGAACATGTCTGTGTCTAGAATCTACATATAGATTAATTTACACTCTATGGCTACTGAATCTTTTTTTTTAAACAAGAAACATCTTTATTAAATTACTTATGACACAGGCAATCATTCATTTATATAAAGGAAAACAAACCACATTGACATAATTTTAGTTGCAAACATTGTACATCACTTATAATCTATCCAGTCATTGTCAAACATTACATAGCTCATTCAAATCCTGCCTTCTTTTAAACTTCTTTCTTCCTCTGCATGTATTGTTCCCACAATTTCCAAGTTTTCTATGTAATTTGCTCCTACCCTTTACTAAAAATCCTAATTCCAGTTGTTTTCTCTCTCTTACAATATTCAGAACTTCTAGTACAGATGGTTTAGATATCAATATCCATTTTTTAGTAATTGATTTTTTGGCAGCCACCTAAATTAGACCCAGCAAGGCCTTACTATTTCTAGGCAATTCCAATTCTGTATCATAGCTCAAAAAAATTTCCTTAGTTACACTAGTTTGATCACCCAGTATCTCTGACATAATAGTCTGCAGAGAATCTTTGAAGTCTGCCAACTCATTACATTACAGGAAAATATGTTCCCAGTTACCTCTTTCTTCCACATCACACCTCCAACATTTGTTGTCTACCTCAGGAAAAATTCTTTGGAGTCTATCTGGGGTAAAAAAATACCTATGTAAACATTTTCAAGCAAAGATCCTAAATCCTACATATATATATATATATATATATATATATATATATCCTCCCCCCATTGTTTATCTTTTAATTGCTTATTCAATCTCTCTACTCAATCTTTTCTAACCTCTTCTGATTAATTGTTATAGTTATCATGTAACACTTTGTATGCTCTAATAATTATTCCTTTTTTAACAGCAGCTTCTGTTCTACATTCTGAAAAAACTCTGCCAGTGCTGGTCCTTCACTCAGGTTTCCCCTATGTCTTTCTCTTTGGCTATACTCTGATATCAGTCCTTGAAAGGGAAGTCCAAATAAATTATTGGCCTCTTCCCATTCTATTACCTTTCCCTGTGTAATTATTTGCTCCCTTCATTCTTCTGCCAGTGTTCTCCAATAAATTCCATCCACATCTTGTCTATTGTCTGTATCCCTAAATGCAGTCATCCATTGGCAAAATCTCCTTTCTCCATTCTCATGTTCACTTAGTTATTAGTATACTTTCTGCTACTTTATGAATATAATATTCTGTATGATTGTTGTTGTTCTTTAGGGTCTGCATTCAAAATCCCAGTCTCTCCCTATTACTTGAACTTCCTCCCATTTCATCATTATCTCTTTCCACTTTGAATTATAGTTTTCTGCTTGTGCTATGTATAAGAGCCTTAACTGTGTTGCTCCGAAACACCCCTTCAACTAGGGTAACTCCAATCCACTCTGTTCTCTTGGAAGAATAAGCTTATCCCACGTGACTCTTGTCATCTTTCCCCCTAGATAAAATCTTTTAGCTCTTTATTAACTGCTATCCACAATTTCTCTTTTGGTTGATAAAAATATGTCTGACCAGTTTATAAGACTAAAGGGACTAAAAACATTTTAACTGCTTGTATCTTACCATCGATGTCCATATAACAGAGTTTCTATTTTCTCAGTTTTTGTATTATCTTTAATATAGAATCTTCCGACATATCCTTAGCTGCCACACAGTGGTATCGTTTTTAATCCATACTCCCAAATACTTCATTTTATCATGTCCCCATAATGGATATTGCTGAACCAATTCATATGGGGGTATATAATTTACATCTATTGCTTTTGTTTTAGCTTCATTAATTTCATATCCCAAAAAGGTTTAAAACTGCCTCATTATGTCTCACAGCACTGAAACATCCCTTAATGATTTTGTCAAGTATAAAATAATGTCATCTGAAAATAGAGCTAGCTTTTCTTGACTAGCATACCAATTACATCCTTGAATTTCTGAGTCCCTTAGTTTCTTTGCCAATGGTTCTAAATATAATGTAAATAAAGGGGAGAGAAGGCACCCCCCCTCCCTGGTTCCTCTCCTCAAGCAGAATGGACCCCACCCACTTTAATAATTTTCTCCTCCGATCCTTCAGATATCCTCCTAACCAATCTTATAATTTTAAAAGGGAATGCAAATGCTTCCATTGCTCTGCTCATAAAATCCCAGCTTATTCTGTCAAATCTTTTCTCTGGACCAAGATTCACCAGCAACAGTGGTATTTTCTTACATTCTGCTTTCCTCTGGATCATCACTGTTCTGCTTATGTTGTCATATATTTGCCTCCCCTCCACAAAACCACATTGATAAATATCTGCCAATTTTTGGCATCACTTCTGCCATTCTTTTAGCCATTATAGACATAAACACTTTATAATCATGGTTTACTACTGAAATGGGCCTGTATGAAGTTTTACCCTGTTTAGGTATTACAGCTACTACCGTTTCTTCCAGGATGTTGGTACTTCTCCTCCTCTTAAAACACTGTAAATTAAACAAAACCTTCCAGATCTTTATCAGTTTTTTTCCCTCCTAGCTTCCAAACTTCCACAGGAATGCCATCTATTCCTGGGGACTTTCCTGTAGATTGGTTATACATCACCATTTTTATCTCATCTCCTATCCTGTTATTAATTGAGCCTCCTCTCCCTCTATCTTTGGAATAATTCATTCTTCTATAAACATTTCCATTTGTACCTTTTCTTGATGTCCATATTTCTCTGCTTTATACAGGCTTTCATAAAATTTCTGAAATATTTATATCTGTACAAGATGTCTTATCTTCCTTATTATAGGGTCTCTAAGCTTGGAGACAATCCTTTCTACTTTGTGTTGCCCGAGTCATTGTGTTAAAAGTTTTTGTGTTCTAGAGTTATCAAAAAAACAGTTGCTTAACAACAATCTTTCTAAACTCATGCATATTATCAAGCTAATTCCTTATTTTTTGTTTACCATATCTGTCTCTTTTATTTCCACCCTATTTTTAAACTCCAATTTTATCCAGCTTCCTAGCTATATTTTAGAAGAAATTTTGATCTTCTCTAAAAAGACTGAATAATTTCCACTACCCAGTCCTTAAATTCATTATTTCCAACAGACAGGTGGGAAAGTGCCAGTGTCTCATTTTTATTTTAGTTATTGCCATGTGATCTGAAACAGTTATTGGATGTTTATCAAAAATTTGAATTAAATGCACATGTCCCTGTGAACAGTTTTTGTATCTTGGGGAATAATATGTAAATTCACATCTTCTATGACAAATATTTTCATACATTTCTTATAAAATCTACCCTCCTGTGTTATATTTTCCCCCTCTGCCCCCAAGCCACATCTTCACTGCTGAAAATCAAATTCCAGTCTCAGAAGTAATATTCCCTGCCAAAAGCTTATTTCTCCCATAATTTTCTTAAAGCTCCATTATAGCAGTTTTAGTTGGAATATAAATGCATGGCAGTGTAAACCTCCTCCCTTGCCAGTAACCCCTCAGTACTACAAATCTACCATTATCTTTTTTATCCTCTTCAATCACTATTGGAACTCCTCTTGCAATTAATATAACTACTCACCTTTTCCTTTGTCCCAGGTATTCTGCTGAATAACTGTTCTGAAAACCTTTCATCATCAAATTCACATGTTCACTTCTTTCCAAGCATGTCACCTGTAGCATAGTTATTTGCACTCTACATTTTTAATATAGTTCAATACTCTTTCTTTTTTGTGTATATCTGTTAGACCCATTAACATTTAAAGATACTATAGAAAGTATCTTCTTTCGGCTTTTCCCAGTTAGGGGGTTGCCACAGTGGAACTGTCTGCAGAATGATCGGCAGTAGAGTTTTACAGTGTTGGGTTGCCAGCCCGGCACTCAACCTTCCACAGAAGGTACATACATGCACACACTCATACCTAGGGCCAAATTTAGAGTGTCCAATCCACCTACAGCATGTCTTTGGGATATTGGAGGCAACCCATGTGACCACAGGGAGTACATGCAGACTCTGTACAGAAGGCACCCAGCTGAAAATCAAATCAGAGAACATCTTGCTGTGAGGTGGCAACTCTAACCATTACACCACTGTGGCCACCCATAATATAGAAAGCATCATTATGTTAAAATGTTATTATTCCCACCTTTTATGTATAATAGTTTTTTTTGTTTTTAAGTATCTAGTTCCAGCTTTTGTGTTACATGCATACACTGTTAGGTAGGTTAATTTTTATACAGTAATTTCTCTTGACATATCCATTTGAACCTATGTCACATCTTACAAAACCTTTTTTGCTTTATTGAAAGCCCTCAAAAATACAACCCCAGTACACTTTTAAAACCTATTAACTTAATACTAACGCACATAACTATGCACATCTTCAAGTATTGAGGTTTTATCTTCCTAATAAGAACAATTATCTCAAACTGACAGCCATACTCAGACTTGGGTTAACCTAAAAGGAAGGTTATCCATGGTAAAACACATGCTACAGCCTGTGCTTCTCTCTTATCTTTATTGGTCTCCCAGATTGGGAGAGCACTTGAATGCTTTCTGATAACATTATCTCCTAGCTATTGAAGAAAAAAAAAGTATTCTGTTTTTATTGTCTCCATGGAGACATGAGAACCAGATATAGAGTTGCTTCTACAACCATTTGTCTGAGGAAAGCTTTATGATATTCAATATTCTTTATTTATATGCCTTCTCTTACAACTTGTTACTGGATCAAGCCAATAGCCTTAGTACAGCCATTTCCTTATGCAAGAATGAGAAAAAGCACATCAATATTTTGTATCATGCTTTTTTTTTTTTTACCAGACTTTTCTTCTTTTTTATCGTGCTCTCCCTCCATTTCATAAAATAGAAGAAAAAGAAAGGGGAAAGGCCTAGGGGAACTTGTTTACTTTAGTATCCCCATTGCACTTGAAAATAACTGTGAAAACTATACTTTATAGAAGGCAGATTATATCATGCATTATATAAAAAAAACTATTAAGAACAAAATTTTGTTTTACTTACTGTTAACTCTCTCCCCCTTTCCTAAGTATTCTTCTAAACACTAATGACATAAATTAAGGCATATGCTTTAGAGTCACCTACAAGTTTACCAAAGTCAAAAGTCCACTATTTCCAGGTTTTCTTGTTCTGTCATGTTTCGCAAACATAATTAATGCTTTGTAATCCCACATTTATTTGCCAGTTTCTGAGTTGCTGTTTTTTTCCTGTTTATCTCCATCTCCCTAGTGTCCACTTCATTTTCAAAATACTTTCAGTTCTTCTAGTCAACTCTTGTGCTTTTTTCGCTCTCTCAAGCATTTTCTATTAAAACATTGGAAAAGGTTTCACTGGCACAGTCTCTCTGTGGTCTCTATTAGCAGAAGAATAAGAAACATGATATATTCCTGTTTCATGGTTCACTGTTTGCTGAACAAACTTTAGTATTTCCTGATTAGCATGTTCTGCATAAAAAAAATTATGTCCCTCCAGGAAGGGATATTCTGAAGATAGCTAGGTACAACAGTTTGAATCTCATGCCTGCTTTTTGACATTCTCTGATTAGTGGAATAATTTACTCCTCTTCTGCTTGTTGTACTTTTTGTACAGTGAGTAGTAATTTTCCATAAACACTCTGTCTTCCACTTTAAGTACTTTGTCCTCCTGCCACAGTTTTGTCAGATTGCTGTTGCTGGTAAGATTGCATCTTTTCTATTAAAGATCTAAGTTGCTTTCTCATGACCATGTTTGGAACATACACATGATGAGCCCTTTCATTTAACAAAGCCTGCTGTGGAATACCAGTCCAGTTGCTTATTTGTGCTTTCATAAAATTAGTACAATCTGTCCCTGGTACAGCAGAAAATCTCAGGTTTTCCCTATGTGCTCAGTCCTCCAATTTTATTATTTTGTGAAACATCTCTTCTTGAGCAGTCTCATATTCAACCAGTCTCTTCACTCAGATATCTGATTTTTTGCAGTTTTATCACATCTGAATATCTGTTTAAAGCTTCTTCCATTTTTTCCAACCTTTTATTTGAGTTGCTATACTCTGTGTTGCATTGAGTACATTTGACATTTTTTTCCCTAGGTTAGTGAAAATCATCTCTTGCACCAAAGTTGGAGCTTGCATGGCTTTCTGCTTAACAGCTGTACAAGTCTTCTCAGTCAGTGTGTTTTGCTCACCTTTTGTGATTGATTTTCTTTCAGATTCTCTGAATTACTTTCTGCTGGCATCCACACAGTGAAGTAAATAGCCAGTTACTGAAATTTACCCAAAATATGAGTTGTCTGGCTCTCTCCTGAGGTTCTGTTTTTACACACTGGGAGAGCTGAAATTAAGCTGGTACTCAATGTGCAGCCGTCTTGGAAGTCCCATGGCTACTGAATCTTGTGACCATTTGTGAGTTGCCAGTACTCTCCTTCAAGTCAAGTCTCCCATCTCCAATGAGGGCCATACCAGTCAATTCCAGAGTAAATTTGTCTCAAGGTTTTGATTAAAGGAAGATAGTGAGTTTTGCTGATAAATGTGCAGGTGAATTATTCCAGAAAGTATGTTTATAACCCAGTGCCCCCTATCTCTCCACCAAGTTTTATCTGTTGGTGAAGATTTTGGTCCCTAATTCTACCAATCCATAGCACACCTATGCAAGCCGGAAATCTCCCTGTAATCATTTGACATGTTAGGACCCACATGAGTAAGTCCCAAAATAGAGGTTGAATGGCCCAAAACATAGACCTGCATATACCAAGATGAAGATGGCTATTTCTGGGAATATTGCATTTCCTCTGAGGTATGGCAGTTTTGGAGTTGGTATGTGTGCGTAATATAAGTTAAAGGGGATGTGATGGCTTACCCCCCCCTTTAAAATAAGATTAAGGGAGAAGAGCAATGATTCACTCTTCTGCATTTTTGGTCTATTTTTCTAGTCCATAGGTACTCTGTCACGAGTACTGATATTTTAATAGGGAGCCAAATCTCACCTCAAAAGTCTACAAGACACTGAAAAAAGGGATACAACTTCAAGCCTTTCTTCACAGCTCAGGTACTTTAGGCCTGTGAACTTTTTGGCTAGGAATATTTCTGGTCTAATTGTTTGATATGTGAGACAAAACCCAAAAGGGCATCGTAACTGGTATGATCAATGGAGTATTAATAAAGTCATGATAACTGCTTTAGACCTTGACAGTATTATTTGCCAAGGATCTCTTGACAACGGTTATCAAACGATGGTCAAAAGTGATGGAAATCTCAATTCAAGATCTTAAGTATCTGATTTCATTTATTAGTGGTGTGTTGTCTACACAGTATGATGATGAGAAGGGCTGTATAGCAAAAGCAACAATACTCCATTTTATAGCATTTAGTTCAAGTCAGTTTTCAGTAAAGACAGATTTCATTCTGGACAATTTGAGTGTTAGAGAGTGACCTAACACCCACTATTTAGTCATCTGGGAACTTTATTAACCAGAGCTCTTGGCTCTCTGCTTGGAGATTGGAGAAGCAAATTCCAAAAAGGAGAGGTCCTAGCAGCAGAACTTTATGCTTATTGCTGGTCACTTCTATACTTTCTGACAAGGTGAATGCAACTTGCCCTGTTTAGCGTCTGTCTTTCAGCCAGTTTGCTATATATCTTACCACATATGGGTTGATTTTCAAAGTGTTTGGCTTATGTTTGATTCTAGTATGGAAATGGTATCAAAGGTCTTGGCCATGTTAAGATAAACAGTGTGTGCCACATAGCCACTATCTACACTTTCTGTAACCTTTCTGACATTTAGCAGAATCAATAGACAGGATCTGCCCTTGACAAAGCCAAATGTTGAGGTCATGCCTAATAATATTTTGATATCCTTGTTTAAGATATCAATTATAATACATTACATGTCTTTGCAGTTGAGACTTTTAAGACATTGTTCAGGAATTATCTGCATCAATTGCAAGGTCATCCTTATGGAGGGACATTATCCTAAATTTAGCTACTGATTTCATCCCTGATGACATGTACTGTAGTAGTAAACAGTTTAAGGAGCGAGTCTGCAATGGCATGTTTAACACTATTAATTAAGCAAGCAGGTATTACTGAAAGGTCCCATGAAGGAAGTATTTATTCTCCTGGTTACCACCTTCACTAAATGATCTTCAGAGATAATTTGGGGACTCGGGTAACATTTGGATAGAAGTCTAGGAAGGAGTGAAGTTGGCACTAAATTTGTTTGCAATGACAAAGTCTAATGAGACAGAACAGGTAGAGTATGATTTCTTAGTTTTCAGATAAACAATTACTTATAACAATCTTTGGCTTCAGAGGCTATCAAATTCAAGGGCTTCTCTAGGGGACTCATAAATTCATGGGCTTCTCTAGGGGAATTGCTGCTCTTCTTCAGTTTTGTTTTGGTAATGCTTTTAATATTTTCCTGAAAAAGAGTTTGGGAACTGTTATATAACTTAAAGGGTTTCTTTCTTTTTTTGTAGAGTTCGTTTATGGTAGTGGACCACCAGGGCAGTTTACTTTTGTATTTCCCAAGATATCTGCTTCTGGTAGGAACTGTTAGCTCGATGCAGTTTTCTAAATGGATGCAGAATTCCTTCGTGCAGTATCATTGTCTGGTTTGGTGCAATTGGAAGAGAATTTTACTATTTCATCTTGACTAGGTTAAGGTTTGTATGCTTGTGGTCTGAAAATTCAGTGAGATTTGCTGTATTAGCATTTGAGAGTTTAAAGCAGATGGTCATAAGATTGTGGTCAGACTTCACTGGGGTATGAAATAGCAGAGGAGTAGTGCAAGCTGCCATACTTGTAATAAGTAGGTTGAGAATATAGTGTTCTCTAGTATGTTTAACTGTTCAATGGGGTTATGAAGACTAGCAATTTTTGGGCATATCCTGCTTTGGAAATATATATGTCTCAGGTTATTGAAGTATAGTTAAAATCACCAACAATAATAGAGTTTTGCTAACAGGGAGATAATTTAGAACACCAAAGTTGTAGCCTTTCTAGCTTCTGTTGCATTTGGGAATATGAGAATGCAACACATGCTCAAACTCAGCAGTTTGTCTTTTATTCTCTAGTCATTTAAAACATTCTGCAATGGGATTCCAAAGAACACTTACTTGTCTAAAGGATCATTCAAAGAGTTGGCCTTCACATCTTCAAGACAGAGGCTAGGTCATCAGCCAAAAAATGTTTTCTGACTGATGACTTGGATGCTCCAGCCTACAGTATCATATATTCTAACACTATTTCCCAGTCTCAAAACAGTTTCCAGTTTTAAGGTGTGAATATCCCCCTTTAACACTTACAATGGGAATTCAGCTTAAACCTTATTTAATATTCTGATGGAGTTCTGAGGTGGATGTCTGGGAGTTAGCATCCAATGAGGAGCATAAGGCCTTGTCTTTTGTCTGGTGAGACATGATAGTGGTCACATGCATTAAAGCCTCCAGAAAAGCAATGTCACAGTCCTTAGTGGTGGCAGGCATCATGGCTTGGGGTTGGTTGAATGAATCTGTGAAAATGGCATTCTGGACCAATGGGTCTCCACAGAAACAAATGTTCCAGGGTTTCCCTTTCTTTCTCTTTGTGGATGTGATTCTTTTTATGATGGATGTCTGCAAAGTCAAGTTGCTGTAACTCTGGAGACATGGCAAAGACTGTAGCAAAGCTGTATGATGGCTTCCCTCTTTCTCAAATGGTCTAGAGGTGAACCCCCTGGCAGATGCTACAATTAGTAACATTGTGCTCTGAGCTGAGGTACTGGATGTGTAAGTCCTTGTACAGAATTTGGTGCTTACAGGCACACCTAGCGACATCCTCTGGACTGGATAATACCCCAAACCTCCACATCTGGAAATGTATTCCTGGACATCTGCTAAACAAAAAAAGTCACATGCCAAAACACAAGAATAAGCAAGAGCCTGTAATTCAGAGATTCATCTCACCGAGGTGACAGCTATAAGAAGCAATGTTTTTTCAAAAAAGAAACTAAGTCACAGGTAGCTGCAGGTTAAAATGGAAGTAATGTAAGAGACTGCAATACAAAACTCAAGTCCCATGGTGGTAGAGGTTCCTTGAATGGGGGCTTTAAACAGATGCTGCCTTTAAGAAAAACTTTGCAAAACCTTTGGGAGATTAAGGACTGATCACCAAAACCATTACGGAAGTTTGAAATAGCTGCTAAGATAACCTTAATTGTGGAAGCAGAAGTTCCTTTAATCAAAGTTGGTAGCTAGAAACTCTAGAACTTTTTCTACTGGCACTAAAAAAGGATCCAGACTATTATCACAAGCCCAGATAGAAAATCTCTTCCATTTACTGTAGCAGAGATGTCTGGTGGATGGTTTATGGGATGCCAACAAATTGTCATACAGGAGATGGAATGTCATTACACCTGGCAACTAATGGAATTGGAGAAACCAAGCATTCAGCTTGAGGGTCTGTAGACTGGGGTGCGCTAGTCCCGGAGGATGGGACAGAAGGTCCAGAATCCATAGGCGGTGAAGTAGAGGAGGCCAAAGGAAGGGAAACCATATTTGTCAAGGCCAGTAAGATGCAAAGAGGATTACTTTCCTTCTCAGCTGATCTGCTTTCTTGAGGAAAAGAGGGATCAGAGGGAATGGGGGAAAGGCATAAAGGAGACCCAGGGCCAATCGAGAAGAACAGCATCTCTGGGGGACTCCCTTTGAGGGAAAATTAGGGTAAAATAGCTTCTGCACTTGTTGCTCAGGGGTGAGGCAAGGCTGGACCCAGAGAAGAAAGATGATCTTCACCACTCTGGAGTTTCTAGACCACTTGTGAGGCATGAGGATTCATCTGCTCAGTTTGTCCACAATCACATTTAAACTCCCCGGATGTGTGTCACTATCAGAAAGCGGCTGGAAGTTAGGGCTCATTGCCACACCTGAAGGGCTTCTCAACACAGCGTGTAGGACTTGTCCCCCCACCATTTGTTGATGCACCAGACTACAGACTGTGTTCCCAGATAATGCCACCCCCCCCATCTAGGAAACATCTGTGGTAACTATGGCCTTGGGCTGAGGGGGACAAAGGGATTACTTGGACTGCAATCATCAGGATAGGTCATTTTTGCATCAGCTGGATATAAAAACTAGGTGATTCATGGGGTGGGTTAGAACAGACCATTGGTTCGCAAGCAGCCATTGAAGAAATCTCATGTGAAACCTTGCCAGTGGGACTAATGTGATTGCTGCTGCCATGGAGCTCAATGCTTGAAAAATTTGGTTGCCGGTATTTTGCTTGAATGAAGAATAGGGTGAACCTCCGATTGCATTTTCTGCAAACTGTGGTGGGGAAGCAATGCCACACAAGACAGAGTGTTGAGATGAGCTCATTCCATATCCTGAGAAAGGGTTACTTGAGACTTTGCAAAATTGACTGTGATGCTCAACTGTCGAGATAGCTCCAGAGTGAAATCTGTTGTTCGTAGAAGTAGATGCCTGGTGAAAATGGTGAGGAGCTAGTCAAACTGGAACACAGGATGGGTCATCGCAAGCCCAAGAGGCAAGGCTGGCTCCATAGAAAAATTCGGAGCTGACTTGAACCTCTTGGGCATGACAGCAAAGACACGGTCCTGGGGACCCGCGGTCCCAAAAGCACCAAAGGTATCAGAGCCGTACCTGGCATCGAAGACAAAAAGGTTGCTGGTGCTGAAGTTATTGGAACCTGTGAAGTTGAAGTCGACAGCTCTAAAGCCTGTGAAGAAGTCAGAGGAGAATAAGGGACCATAGAACAGAAACCCCCTGCACCAGAGGGAAGAGGGGGATGAGAAGATGAAGGAAGACTCCTGGCTGTTAGGATCTGATCCACCAACCTTACTATATGAACTTCTGAGAGACTTCTGGTAGAGCGAATGAAAGGGGCTAGGGAGTTGTCCAAAAGAGGTGTCAATGGAGGGGGAATAAGTGGTCCTGGGCTAAGTACAAATATCAGTCTTTGGCACAGTCTGCAGGTCTGTGGGAGATATCGGCGCCAACATGGTGGCAGTGACAATTGGTGCTGGTGTCAGAACCATAGCCAATGTAGAAGCGGTAGGATTTGTAGTTTGAGTGGGCATCATGGTCGGTGTCGATGGCACTTATAAGGGCAATGGTGCTGAAGATTCAGTCCATTCAGAAAGTTTCAGAACCTCAGATTTTGGTTCCGAAGAGGAACCTGAAGATGAATGCTCATGCTTTTTAATAGTTGGTGATGAGGGAGATGTTGGCACTGAGCGAGAATGTTTGGAACCAAAGGCCAGAGGAGACTGGTTGGCCTTGGAACAGGCTTCTTCGAAAGGGGCTTTAAGAAGCTCTTTGAGATTAAGCTTATTCCTACATTCTACCAGGGCTCTATTACTGAAACCCTGGCATATTGTATAGTCAGTACTTAAGTAGGGCACATCCAAACTAAAAACACAACAATCATGGCCATCTGAGTTTGGCATTTCCTGCCACACTCTTTACATTGTTTGAAACCAATAGTGGAGCTTTTGGATTTATCTGCCATCGCTCTAAATAAAAACCAGGAGAGGCAGAATGAAAAGAAGAGAGGAGAAAAGCCAACAGTCACACCACAAAGGAAAGCACTACCAGCAATGGTAGAAAGATTACCCAACGGTAAAGGAGAGGGGGGAGGAAGAGAACTACCAATGATGGTAGTGGAAATTACCAGTGGTAAAGGGAAGACTAACAAACACACTCACAGTAAGGGGTAGACGAGAAAATTAAGGATTCTAAAGATTTTAGAGATTAATACCAGTAAGCAAGGTAGAGGAAAATAAGACAAATCCATGAAGTTTTACTTAGCTATAAGAGAGGAGTCAGCTGACACTTCTTGCTGTAAGAGCAGCAAATGAGATCTGAGGTAATACAGAGAGGGCATTGTGGGTAGACTAGTAGCTCAAGACATTGTTTGGCTGACGTGAGCTATGTATCGGTCAGATCGGTTCTGAGGATTGGAACCGTACCCACAAATCAAGAATAGATGAAGCTTGACATCACATCTAAATCTTTATGCACTTCATAAAAATCTATTGGACCTTTTAGTTGCTGACGATTGAGAATCAGGAGCAGTGGAAGTAGAGGCAAAGGCCTCCAGGACAGGAGGGACTAGTGAAGGTGCAGGGGTGCCTACCTCTGTCAAGTTAGAATACCTTTTTTTGCACATTAGTAAATACTTCATCATGTTAGATATGGCTTCCACAAAGGAAACTTCCTCTACAGACAATCTCCGCAAAGGAAACTTCCTCTACAGACAATCAGGTGAATAACAAGTCCTGATCATCATTGGCCACTTGGTTTGGTGACTGAATCTGGGAAGGGTAGACCAGAGAATGCTCATCACAATCAGACTTGGCCTCATCATCCTCTGAGAATGTTTCAAGATGTCCCATGTGATGAGTAGCAAGTGCAGGAGAAGAAATACAAAAAAAAAATAAAATAAACTTATGTACTTACCATAACAATAGTTCTGTGTTGTTTCAGTCCTCAATAAAATGAGTACTTTGGATCCAATCAGATCCATCTTTAGCCACACTCAGACTTTGGATCCAAGGGTCAAGCTCCTTTCCTTACCCATAATGCCCTGCTTGTACCAACTTATCTTAGATCATGTTTGCCCATTTCCTGTAACAAGCAGCAGTATACTCCCTACAAGAGGGAAAAATATATACATACATATTATATACACACACACACACACACATATATATATATATATATATATATATATTGCAAAGAAGACCAATGGAGTACTGAAAAACAGGATCAGAAAAAATATGTCAACTGGAAGGGAAATGGAAGGAGGGAAGTTGACGAGGACAGAAACAGACAACATAGATCAATTGTTACGGTAAATACATAACTTTCATATCCAATATCTTTTTTGTCAGTTCTCAGTGAATGGTGGGACAGAGTCACCAGTTGCCATAAATCATGGAAAGATATTATGGAGGATGGTTGATGCAAAGGATACTCTGGACCTAGATTACAAGTCCAAATGGGCAACAGACTAAGCAGCTGTAACAAAGAGGTCATCAACTGGTACTTTGGAGAAAAAGGCAACTTATCTAGTAGAATAAGTCTTAGGAATACATTTGCAATACACTCAGATAAGCTAATGTAAGTGACTTTTGTGCACTCCTTTACCAATTTTGTCAGGGAGAAGGATACAATCAATTGGTCATTGTTTCTGAAGTTCTTAGCGCAACACAACTCAAATCTGAGTTGTCTATGCATATCCAAATGTAGCATGCACTCTTCCTTAATGGCAAAATAGAAAGATCAATAGACTGGTTTAGTACTGATTCAGAAGCCACTTTATGGAGAAAGAGTGACTTTGGGAAGAAAACCATCCTATCAATGTGGAAAACCAGATAAGGGGAAAGACACTCTGTGCAGAAGTTACTGCCACCAGAAATAGTTTTCCAGCAAAAATATTTCAACTCAACTGTGGCTGCAAGTTCAAATGGAGATCTCATCAAAGCCTGAATAAGGATGATAATATTCTAAAGAGGGACAGGAACTCTGCCAGGAGGCAAGAGAAGAAATGTGCCCCTTATGAAGTGTCAAAGAAGCAATAGGTGATTCAATTTCTCCAGTGTGAAAGTTGGAAATGACTTCTAACTGGACTTTAATAGTAGACTAGCTCACTTTATTATGAAAAAGGATGTCCAAAAAATCTAAAATATCCTGGAGGAAGTTAAAAAGGGATCTATATTTCTGCTGGAAGGCAAAATTGAAAAGCTCTTCCATTTGCACTTGTAAACTTTTCTGGTCAATGTTCTTTGTTAAGAAGTCAAAATCTGTAATACCAAAGAGGAAAGACTGGAGTATCTGACCATCATTGGAACTGGAGAAACCATGCAGTTAACATGACGGCTTCGATGTCCTGTGAGGCATTCAGGATGCATGCGAGAGAGAAGATCTGGATCATGGTCCAGCACCTACAGAGGGTGAATTAGATGAGACCAGGGGAAGGGAAACCACATTTCTAGAGACAAGAAGTGAACTATGATTATCAGCATAGCCTTGCTCCACATTGGTTAATGCAGAAACTTCGGTACAACAGGAGTGGGAGGATAAGCATAAAGGAGAGAAAGGGGCCAGGTGCACACAACAGTGTCCCTTGGGGTCTCTCTCGAGGGAAAAGGGCAAAGGACCTATTCCATTTGGTGTTGGAGGGGCAGGCAAATATCTCACTGTAAGACTGAAGATCATTTCTGCCAATACTGGGTTGAGGGACCACTTGTAAGGTAGAAGAATAGATTTGGTCAACTTTTCCACTAAAATACTAGACTTCCCAGAATGTGCAATGCTATCAGAAAGCAGTGAAAAGACATTGCCTACTGCCAAACTCTCACTTGTTTGCTGATGTACCAAACCACTGACGTTATCCATTTGGATGGCAATCAGTTAAGAAGCATCTTTTGTCATCATGGTTTGCTGTGGGAAGGGAGAACAAAAGATAAACCTTGAGTCTAGCTATCACTGGATATAGTTTCTTCCAATCTGCATGAGACACACTGGAAAATTCCTGAGCTGACATATCACTGACCATTGAACTGCAAGGCTCCACTGTAATGTCATGTAAAATCTGGCAAGAGTAACTAAAGTAAATGGTGGTTAGCATGGAGTACAGAAGGCAAAGAATAGAACTTGCTGGTGGTTTCTGATGGCAGAGTACAGCCATTGCCTGTTATTGAAGGGTAAGAATCCTGTATTCTAGTAATCTGGCTCTCTTTAACTTGTTACTTATATGGGATCCAATGAGCTCTATCATTTGAACTGGTTGAAGCTTAAACTTCACCAGGCTGACACTTACTCCTAACTGTGAGCAAAGGTGGAACAAGGAGTATATAGCTTGAACAAGGAGATTCCCGGAGGGGGCAGTTATGAGCCAGTTATCCAGATATGGGAACACACAGAACTCTGTAATCTGAGATGAGTTGCAACCAGTGCCATGTCTGGGAGGGCTATAGTACGACCAAAGATTGGGCTCTGGACTGGAAGTAACTTGGAGTCTCTGTCCAACATTTTTTTATGATAGCATGCATCCTGGAGGTTTATTGAGCACATTCAATCATTCTTCTTTAACAATGGCAGGATGGACTGTACTGTGACCATCCAGAACTTCATCTGCTTTAAGTACTGGTTCAAGTGACTGAGCTCCAGAAGGGGCCTCTGGTCCATGTTTTTCTTTGGCATCAAAAAGGACCTTAAGTAGACTATGGATCTGTTTTTTTTCTTGTGGAACCTTCTGCACAGCCCTTTTTTTGTTTTATTTCTTGCAATGCTGCCTTTTATTGGGTGAGTGGCACATCAAGGAGTTTTCTTGCACAAGAGGGCTTGATAAAAAAATTAATTATCTTGTCTCTGGCTATGATTTTCTGCACCCATACATCTTGGGTGATGGACATCCATGACATGGGTGCACAGACAAGTGCCAACTGCTTCCAGAGTGCAGTAGTTGGGCAACAGTACAAAAGCTAAAAAATATGACACAAATTACCCAACGGACAAACGGACCACTGTTTTGCATGATATCAAGTAGCCCAACAGTAAGCAAAAGAATCACAGTGGAATGAAGTACAGTTCTATCGCTCATATACAAACAACTCCAAAAGTTAAAAATGAACAAACTGCTTTATTACGGTTAGCACTTTCACCACTAAGTGGCTTTTTCAGACCATGGTCTGAGGAAGCCACTTAGTGATGAAAGCGCTAACCGTAATAAAGCAGTTTGTTCATTTTAAACTTTCTGAGTCGTTTGTATATGAGAGATAGAAAGTATAGTTGTGTACACTTACCATAAATGTAGATGTTCGAGTGTATTCACTGTTGCAGACATCATATTTGGGTTATCTGCTTGCAGTAGCCCGCAGTCGGCCCAATTATCAAAGTCTTGGGTCCTGCGTTGGTTGCGGTCTCATCTTCCATGACGTCAGGTAGTCAGGGGTATAAAGCATGCAGCCGACGCCATTACATCTGTTTTTCTTGCCCCATATGTCAGGTATCCAATGAGCTCTATCATTCCCATAATGGGAAGCAATTATATACAAGGTTACACACCCAACAAAAAAGCAAATACACCAAAAAGCTTTAAGCATAGCAAACAAGAATAGAGGTATAGTCAATAGAAGTCAGGGGGCTGGAGGGAGGCTAATCAGGACTGCAACAGTGAATACACTCGAACATCTACATTTACGGTAAGTGTACACAATTGTACTATGTTCTTCATGTTTCACTGTTGCAGTCATCACATTTGGGTAGATTCCCAAAGCTAACGATGGGGGGAGGTAATTAGATAGCATTAGGACCAGCTATAAGGCCCTGCAAGACTGCAGTGGCAAAGCCAGCTCTGGATTTAGAAAAAATTGGCAAGTGGTAATGCTTGGTGAAGGTATGTACAGAACTCCAGGTAGCAGCTTCTAGGATGTCCCTGGTAGAGGCACCTCTGAGAAAGGCTGTAGAGGTAGATGCAGCCCTGGTTGAATGTGGTCTTATCCCCTGGGGGGTAGGTTTTCCATGGTGCTTATAGCAGAAATGAACGCAATGGCCTATCCACTTAGAAATGGTTTGCTTTGAAATGTCCTTCCCCTCTGCCCCTGCAGCAAATGCAACCAGCAGCTGTTCAGATTTCCTGAGAGGCTTAGTCCTGTCCAAGTAAAATTTAAGTTGTCTCTGCACGTCCAAGGAGTGCAATATTCATTCCCCTTTGTTCTTTGGATTAGAAAAGAAGGTTGGCAAATGAATGGATTAATTAAAGGCCACACTGGATACACCTTGGGCATGAAGGAGGGACTAGTCCTGAGGGACATCCTGTCAGCATGAAAGATGATGAAAGGCTCCACTGCCATGAGGGCCTGTAATTCAGACACCCTTCTTGCTGAAGTGATGGCTAGAAGGAAGGCTGTTTTCCAAGAAAGGAATTTTAACTCTGCATTTACAGCTGGCTCAAAGGGAGGTACAGTGAGTTTTTCCAATACAAAGTTAAGGTCCAAGGCTGGAATAGGGGCACTCCTGGGTGGTCTTAAGTTTTTGGCCCCTCTGAGGAATTGCTTCAGACTGGATGAGAGACAATGGGTGGTTCTGTATTGTAATGAGCTGAAATGGCTGAGGCATGAATTTTGATGGAGGAAAAGGAAAGGCCCTTGTGAAGCATCTCAGTTAAGTATTGAAGAATATGGGGTAAATTGGGTGCTGCTGTGCCCATCCCCTGAGTTTGGCATCAGGAATAGAATCTCTTCCATTTTTCCACATAGGATTTTCTAGTATTAGGCCTCCTTGCCTCCAGAATGACATCCATCACTTGCTTACTGAGGGATGGTAATGGAGAGATCAGGTAATTAGCCAGGCTGCCAGGTTCAGGGTTTGAAGCTATGGGTGCAGAATCTGGCCCTCCTGCTGGGACAGCAGGGCAGGGGTCTGTGGCAGGTGCCATGGAGGCAGCAGTGACACACTGCGCAAGAGGGGTACCAGTGTTGGCATGGCCAGTCTGGTGCAATCAGTATTGTCCTTGGTTTGTCCTGTTTGATCTTTAGTAGTACCTTGGGGAGGAGAGGCAGAGGGGGAAAGGCATAAACTGATAGGTTTTTCCAGGTGAAGGAAAGGGCATCCACTTTCCAAGCTTGTTTGTGGGGAGTCCTTGTGCAGAATTTGTCCAATTGGTAGTTCTGGGGGGAGGCAAACAGGTCTATCTCTGGGCTCCCCCATGTGTTTCTCAACATGTTGAATATCTTTGGTTCCAGTTTCCACTCGTGTGGGTCCATGAGATTTCTGCTTAGGTCATCTGCCAGTGTATTTAGCTTTTATTTAGCTTTCCTGGCAGGAATTGAGCCTGTGGGTGCACTTGGTAGCTCAAGGATGTGTTCAACAGAGCCATAGCTAGTCTGCAGAGAGGGTATGAGTGGGTTCCCTCCTGCTTGTTTATGTACCAAATAACAGTGGTGTTGTTCATCTTTACCAATAATTGTCCTGGAAGAATGTGGTCCTTGAAGGCTGTCAGAGCATTCTGTACAGCTAACATTTCTTTTTGATTGATATGCAGGTGCATTTGATTTGGGTTCCATTTGCCCTGAATGCATTGCCCTGCCAAGTGAGCCCCCCCATGCATAATCTGATGCATCTGCTGTTAGGGTTTGGGCAGCCGGGGCTAGAGTGAATGGCAGTCCCTTGTTTTGGTGGCAGGCCTCTGCCCACCAAAGGAGCTCTATCTGTAGACAAGGTATGATAGGAATCACTGATTCTAGATTCTGAGAATGACAACACCATAGCCCTTTTAGATACCATTGTAGTTTCCTCATATGCAGTCTTGCATATGGAATTAGTAGAATGCAAGAGGCCATGAACCCCAGGGCTTGCAGTATTTTCCTTGCAGATAGCTGGGTTTTTGTGGTCAGTAGTTTGAAGTAGACTGTCAAATGAACTTGTTTCTCTGGTGTGAGGTAGGCCATCTGGGAAGTTGTATTCAAGCTTGCTCCCAGGAATTCAATTTGTTGACAGGGTACAAGATGTGATTTCTTTTCGTTTATGGTGTACCCCAGAGACGATAGCAATTTCTTTACAAAGGCCAGATGATTTAATAGTATGTCCTGGCTTTCTGCCTGAATTAGGCAATCGTCCAGGTATGGGTATATTTGAATACTTCTTTGCTTGCAAAATGCAATTACTGGAGCTAGGCACTTTGTGAATACCCTGGGTGCAGTAGATAAGCCAAAGGGCAGTGCAGAGAACTGATAGCGCATGTAGCCTGCTCTGAAGAGTAGGTATATTCTGCAAGATTCCCTTATTGGAATGTGCAGGTAGGCTTCTTTTAAATCCCGTGTTGCCAACCAGGCATCTTTGTCTAGCATGGGAAACAGCTGAAAAAGAGGTAGCATCTTGAATTTTGGGATTACCAAAAATGTGTATATGATAGACAGGTCCAGGATAGGGATGCCAGGAATTGTCTTTTCTGGGTACCAGGAAAAATTTTGAGTAGAAACCTTGCCCCCATTCTTCTTCTGGGATAGGTTGAATAGCCCTGATGCTTAAAAGAGAGAGAACTTGCTTTTGAGCCTCTGCCCACTGATTTGGGGGTAGGTCTGGCCAACCGTTTGGGGTTGGTAAGGAGTGGAAGCGGAATTAGTATCCTTGGGAAACTATATTTAAAACCCATTTGTCCTGGGTAATGAGTTCACAATTTTTTGCATGCAGGGCAATCTTTCCCCCTAAAGGAACAGTCAGTTGATCATAGCTTGGAAGATTTAAAGTTAAGTCACTGAGACAGTTTACAACAGGGGGGAGTCTTACTACTCCCTCCTCTGGAAGTGGGAGCCCCCCACTGCTTAGGCCTGTGAGTACCTTGGGACTGAAGCCTGTGTGTTCTGCTGTTTCTGGGTTTGGACTGAGAAGGCCTGGAAGAGGCAGGAAAGGACCATTTCTTAGAGGGCCAATGCCTACTAAATCTGGGAGGCTGTACTTGCAGGAAATCTTTAACAGTTTGGATAGATTTAGCTTTTTCCTCCATCTTTTAACTAGTACTTCTGCTTTGTTGCCAAACAGGCAGTCCTGGTTTAAGGGAGCATCCAGCAATTTAGCTTTAACATGATCTGGCAAAGATTGCTCCTTAAGCCAAGCATGCCTTCTAAGCAGAGACCCAGTGACAGCAGCCCTGCAAGATGCCTCTAATGAATCAAAACCACATTGCAAAGTATGTTATCCAGCTTGCTCAGCAGAATGCATTAAATCCTGTAAATCCTTATTTTCAGCACAGTCAGGAATCAACATAATTTTCTGTTTAAGCAATCCAATAATATGCTGCTGATGCTTTAACATATGAAACTGGCAGTTTAAGGCCCTAATGGCCAAGGTTGCAGAAGTGTATACCCTCTTACCCCATCTATCCAGCTCCCTGGAATCTCTATCAAAGGGGGTAGGATTTTTGGCAGTAGTAGCCTTAATGCCCTTGGGTCCCTGTGAGATGGTTTCAGGATCCGTAGTAGGATTTTTAAAGAGGAACTTGTGAGAGTCAGGTACCCTGTAGTACCTATCAGGTTTTCTGGGAGCAGGAGGTAGAGAGTCAGGGATCAGGCTAGATTCCGAGAAGGCGTCATCTACAATGTCCAGTACAGGAAGGAATAGCTAAAGGCCTGTATTGAGGCAGGAGTAAGAATTTCCTAAGCCTCTTTTTGGAGTCAGAGTAATCCTGGCTTTCCCAGCGAAAATGCTCCCTAAGAGTATGCAAGGTTTCACCAAAAGAAAAATCCCTCTGGAGGGAAAGCAGAGGGAATGGAGTCCTCTGCATCAGAATCCTCATAGGTAGATAAGGGCAAATCCTGGTCATCAGAGAAAACAGAAATTTAAGAATCCTGATCAGAAGGAAAATCAATCCTAGGTCTCTAATCAGGGGAAGCCACCCTTCCCCCTCTAAGAGTAATAAGGTCTTCAGGCATTCTTATAATTTGATTTTTAGGCATAGGGGCCTGACCATGCAGTTTGGGTGTCAGTTTTCTAGGCAATGGATCGAACTTTAGGCCTTGAAGAAGAAGAAGATGGCATCAGTTTAATATGCAAGTCAGTAGGCCTGAATACACCCTCAGAAGCTGGTGCCTGCACAGTGGCACCGGACCCATCCAAGGTAGAGACATCCACAGGTTCCACAGTTGAAGAAGCATCTTGCGGCATACCGGACTCCGAATGGGTCTCAGTAGAGGCCTGCGAATCTGAAGAAGCGGGTATAAGGGGCTGTGAAAGCTCCTCACTGAGTACTGGCAAACTGGTGACTAGCTTAGGAGAAGCATCGTCGGCAGCTTTGGACCTATGTGGTCTGTCTATATCTTTGCGCTTTTTCAGAATGTTGGTAGTCGGGTGGCTTACTGAAGCCATTTCTGGATAACTGAACAGAGTACCAAAATATTTAAATGTGTAAATGAACAGACGACGGATAGTACGAGGTTTGAATAAGTCACAAAACCGACAGTGAGGTACGTCGTGGTCTGGGCCCAAGCAAGGAATGCAGTACCAATAAAAAATCTTTATGAGGTATTTGCTTTCCACAAGAAATACAATTGTTAACTTTTACTGACATCAGTTTAGAGCAAGAAAAAGGATCCCCAATGGGGTACTTGGCTTAGTTGAAGACTTCGGATCTGAAACTCGAAAACAAAAATTTCGGGAGTCGGCTGACCGGCACTTGCGAACTGCTTCTGCTTTGGGCACTGCATGGCAAGAAAGACTGATGTAATGGCATCGGCTGCATGATTTATACCCCTGACTACCTGATGTCATGGAAGATGAGACAGCAACAGATGGAGGACCCAAGACTTTGATAATCAGGCCGACTGAGGGCTACTGCAAGCAGATAACCCAAATGTGATGACTGCAGCAAGTGAAACATGAAGAACATCTGTGCTTCGTTCCACTGTGATTCTTTAACAGTACAAGAGCGCTGATGAAGTTAGTCAGAGAAGGGATCCTAAAAGCATTGATTCTGTGGTCCACCTCTGCTGCTGGGATGACGTCCACTATGATTGCTTCCCCCTGACATGGGTGGGAGGAGTCTATTGCTAGAAGCATTTGGAGCAAAAATGTGACTTGCAGAACCAAGGTTTCTTCCCACACTTCCGGTTTCTAGAGAAGGTCTGTGGGGGAGGGGGATTGAAACCGTATTCCAATAGCAGACAAAGTCTTACCCTTCTGCTCACTTTTTGACAGTCTCTTTCAAACTTTAGTTTCAAACAAAGTGAATAGGGAAAATTAATAAAGGACATGACATGTACTGAAGGGTGACCAATTGCATTTTGACAGCTTTCTTATCCTCAGCACAGAAGGACTCACAGAGGGATTTGTATATTTCCTTCATTATATCCCAGTGAAACTGTGTAGCCCTCATTCGGCCAGAATACCAGAACTTAGGGCCTATTGGTCCTAGAAAGAATAGACATTCTAGGAACAGAGGAGTAGATGACCTAATCTTAACCAGCTACATGGCCACAGTGGATCCCACTGTTTCTGAATCTTTGGCATTGGGCCAGAGGGACCCCTGCGATCTGTAGATTGCTTCCTGCACTACTTACACTTCTTGAGTTCCTTGTCTTTCTTTTACTTTTTCAGTACTCTTCTCTCAAACTTTCTCGGGAGGAAACCAGTGAAGACTGTGAAGGGGCAGGAAGAAGCCCTCTGCACACTAACTTGTTCCATCTCTCAGTAATAGCCTGAATGAAGTACAAATAGAGCATTCCTCATCCAAGTCAGATGCTCATAAACAGTATACATATTTTTTGTGGACATCTGATTAGGATCTTGTGCTCACAATCAACACATTTCTTGTACCAGGTTTCTCAGCCATTTTTAAACAAAAAGTAGTGACCCAAAACTAGACAATACAGCACAGCAACAACGACAACACTATTTTTGACTATCATCATAAACTCCACTATACAGAGCACGAAGAGACAAGTCATACAAAAGTGATGAGGTAATAAGTTTTTTTTTTTAAATGGCAAGAAGAAAATCAAAATGTGGGAAACAGTAATAGGATATGTAATTACTGCGTGAAATGAAGAAACGAAAAGCACCAGTGCAGCACTAAACTAACACATATCCAAAAACAGTGTGCGCACATAAACACACCAGACCCTGGGAAACTGTAAACTTTTAATAGGTAATTTTTTTTTTTTTTTTTACTGTGGTTTAGTTTAAGCACCCGAATAAAAGTAAGGAGTTTTCGTCAGGATGGTTGGACTTTGTCAGAACATAACCCCTTAAAACAACTACTTCTTACAGTCATACCAATCAAACTATACACATAATGCATGAAATACATTTGATTTAAATGTTTAAATAATTAAATTGATTTATCATTATGTTAATCTAAATAAAGCAAAAAATATTTAGAGTATTAAAATCATAAAATATGGACATGTAGAAAAATTATTTTGTGTTATGCAAAAGCGTGATATACGGAAAAATATATAAAACTAGTAGCTAAAAAAATAACATGGCTAAAAAGGTTACAACTTGGCTGCCCTCAATTTTAGAACAGGTACTATTGAGATATATTCATGGATTCCTGGGGTGGTAGTTGCATTAAAATAGCTCTTTGTATTCAAGTTCTGTCTCCCAATAACCACCCCTGAAATATATTCCTACCATGTCCAAAATACCAAATTTGAAACAAACAGTTAATACATTTTATTGTGTGCAGTGTTGTACGCTGTTAAAACTGAGAGAAAACTGAATAAATGTATTTAACAGTACAAATATATCAAAAACCAAAACATCAATAATGCCTTATAAAACCATTGATTGGTATGACTGTAAGTAGTAATTGTTTTCAGGAGTTATGTTCTGAAAAAGTCTGATTGTCCAGTCAAAAATGCCTTCCTTTTATATTTGGGTGTTAATTGTTTTTTACTTTGTTTTTTTGTTTGATTTATTAAAAGTTTCCAGTGTTTCACAGGGTCTGGTGTGTTTATGTGAGCACTCTCTGTTCCTGGATATGTAAATACTGCCCCAAAAGGGAAGAGAAAGATCCAAAAAAAGAAGTTATGTCTTACCATAATGTTCCATCTGAGTTGTGGATCTTCTGGTCATCACTGATGGGTTTGGTTCTGAGCCCTCAGAACAGAGTCAGCCTTATACTAAGCTTGCATGCACCAAAAACTCTCAAGCTAAGCTGCTACCCACAATGCCCTTTGCTCAATTACCTCAGATCGAGTTTGCATGCAACATATAGAAAAAGAATAAGCCAGAGGCCATCTCTGCGCAGAAACCATATTACACCACGAAGACCAAAAAGATCTGCCAGGAACCTTAGGAGGGGGTCAGTGGGAGGGTGTGATGACTGGAAGAAGATCAACAACTCATATTGAATGTTACGGTAAGACATAACTTCTTTATCTGAAGTTGTTAATCTTCTTCCTATTCATCACTAATGGGACCGAGTCCCCAGCTACTTGGAGAACCTGGGTGGCCCTTATGGAAGAACATTCCTGAGAACCATTGAACCAAAGGCTGCTCTTACCCTGGAGATCAGATCCAATTTGTAATGCTTGATAAAGGTGTGGGGCTTAGCCCAAATGGCAGCTGCACAAATGTCATCCATGGAGGCCCTACAGTGGAAGGCAACAGATGTTGCAATAGCCCTAGTTGAGTGAGCTTTGATTTTGTCTGGCTTAGAGCCCTCCGTATGTGAACATGTGAAGGCAATGCAATCTCTGAGCCATTTAGATAAAGTAACCTTTGATACTACACTTCCCGTTCTAGAGCCCGCAAAGGAGACAAAGAGCTGATCTGACTTGCAAAATGATTTAGTTCTGTCCAGATAAAAGCGCAATTGTCTATGAACATCCAAGGAAATTAGGCAGTATTCTCCCTTGTTAGAGTAATTTGGGAAAAACACAGGGAGTTCGATGGACTGGTTAATTGAAAAGTCAGAAACCACTTTGGGGAGAAAGGATGGGTTAGTTCAAAGTGATACTCTGTCCTTATGAAAGATCAGATAAGGGCTCGATACATAACGCTTGTAATTCCGAAATTTGTCTTCCTGAAGTTATAGCCACCAGGAATAAGGATTTCCATGATAAAAATTTTAGATCACAGGTGGCAGCTGGCTCAAACGGCGGCAGGGAAAGGGCCTGCAGAACCCAGGACAAATTCCATGCCTCCACCGGCTGTCTGATGGGAGGCCTGCTGTGAAAAATACCCTTGAGAAAGGTTTGCAAAGATGAGAGGAGATAAGTGGTAACCCTTCAGACCTGTTATGGAAGTTGGAAATAGCTGCTAGATGTCTCGGATGGTAGAAGTCGAGGCACCTTTGTCAAACAGTTCAGCCAAATAGTGAAGAATAGTGGCTACAGGGGCTGAGAATGGGTCTAGCTCCTGATTACCTGACCAAATAGAGAATCTTTTCCATTTATCCCTGTAAAGCTTTCTGGTGGATGGTTTATGAGAAGCCAAAATAATAACAGGACAGGTGAAGAAAGGGTTTCCTGCCTGGCAACTAACGGAAGTGGAGAAACCAAGCTGTCAGCTTGAGGGTGGACAGATTCGGGGGAGTCAGCCCTTGTGGGTGAAAAATTAGGTCCTGATAAGTGTCTAGGATCCAAGGAGGTTGCAACAGATGTGGTCGAAGGTAGGGGAACCACACTTGGCGAGGCCAGAATGGAGCAATGAGGATCACTTTGCTTCTCAACTGAATAGCCTTCCGTAGAACAAGGGGAATCAGAGGAATTGGAGGGTAAGCATAAAGAAGACTGGTTGGCCAATCGTGGACTACAGCATCTCTCGGTGACTCCCCAAGAGGGGAAAAGAGGGCAAAGTAGTTGCTGCATTTTGTATTTGAAGGGGAGGTGAAAAGGTCACAGCATGGCTGGCCCCAGCGACTGAAAATTTCCATCACCACACTCTGGTTGAGAGACCACTAGTGAGGATGAAGTATGCATCTGCTCAGTCTGTCCGGAATCACGTTGGAGCTCCCCGGGATGTGTGTTGCGATCAGGAAGCGATTGGAAGCTATCACACACTGCAAGATACTCATGGCTTCACAACAAAGGGAATAAGACTTGGTCCCTCCCTGTTTAAGTACCAGACCATGGACATGTTCGACTGGACAGAAAATTTTCTGGAAGGAAGAAGCGGATGAAAAAGCTTGCAACGCCAACAGCACCATTCTTAAGTCCAGGACATTGATATGCAAATTGACCTCTACATTGGACCACGTGCCTTGGACTGACTTTCCCTGGAAGTGGCCCCCCACCCCATCAGGGAAGCATCTGTGGTAAGGGGACTATGAGGATGGCTGCGGCCATAGATCCCAAGGCTTGAAGAATCTCCCTTGCAGACACCTTGCTTTGGCAGAGTATCACCTGAACTTGTGCCCTGAGTCTCTGAAGCCTGTGGAGAGGAAGTGAGATTAGGCTTGACTGAGTGTTGAATACTGCCCCTATGAATTCCAGTTGTTGTGATGATTGAAGGACTAATTTCTGCCAGTGTATGGTGATTCCTAATGACTCCACTAGAGCCAAAGTGTAGCGGAGGGCCCTGACCAGAAGACGCTTGGTGGGGGTGGAGAAGAGCCAATCATCTAGATATGGAAACACCTGGAATCCCTGAAGTCCCAGATGAGCTGTTACCATTGCAAGACATTTCATGAACACTCTGGGAGCCGTCGAGGGATCGAAAGCAGAGCTCTGAATTGGTAGTGATCGGATCCCAGCCAGAAGTGAAGGAGGCTCCTGCAATGCTTGTCCATCTTGATATGGTAATACGCATCCCGGAGATCTAATGAGCACATCCACACACCCTCCCACAGAAAGGGGAGGATGAATTGAATTGTGACCATGCGGAACTTGGTCTGAACTACTGATTTGTTTAGATGACTGAGATCCAGAATGGGTCTCCAGTCCCCTGTTTTCTTTGGCACCAAAAAGAATCTTGAGTAGAACCCTGATCCGCACTGATATGAGGGGACCTTTTAGATGGCTTGTTTTTCAAGTAGCTTTCGTATTTCAGAAGCTGCCTCCCCCCTTTGACTGGGTCGGACATCAAGAAGGGATTTCGGAGGTCTTGGATAGGATATTAGTGGAATATGGTAGCCTCTGGTAATGATTCTCTGCACTCCCTGATTGTTCGCATTGGATAGCCAGGCAGCTTGGTGCAAAGAGAAATATGCCCTGACTGCTTCCAGAGGAAAGCAATCAGGCAGCACCTCAGGAGCGCTGATATGGTCTACCTGAGAAGGAATCTCTGGAGCCCTGGTTCCGGGGATTCCCTCTGCCCTGAAAAGGACGTCTTCCATTATTGGAACCCTTTCTGCCTCTGGAGGAGTCCTCACCACGTGCGTCTTGGAAAGGACCTTGAGACTTCTTGTGCCACATCTTTCCGCTCCTCTGATTCCTGGAGAAGGAACGCTGAGGTTTGGAAAAGCGTAGGCCAATGGCAGACAAGGTCTTCCCATCTTGTTCGCACCTGGCTAGTGTATCCTTGACCTTAGCACCAAACAGAGCTGAAGGCTCGATACGGGCATTTAGAAAGGAAGACTTGAAGGAGTCCGCGAGGTCACAGATGTGCATCCAGGTGTGACGTCTCATGACTAGGCCTGCACCTGCAGCTCTAGCTGCTCCTTCGGTTGTATGCGACAGCAACCTCATGGATGAATTAGATATGGATTCTAGGGTGGCAAGTTGGGAAGCAACTTTATCTTGTGCTCCATCCAATACTTGACCCGCAAGGGTTCTGGAGAGTTCGGAGATAAGATCTCTCTGGAGACTCGTAAAATGTGCCAGAAAGTTCAGAGACCTAACCGCGAAGGTCGCTGATGCAAAGACTTGCTTCCCTAACCTGTCCACTGACCGGGACTCTCTGTTGGGTGGGTTAACAGTAGGACTCTTCTGCAAGGTCCTTTTTCCTGGCAGCTACCACCACCATAGCGTCCACTGGTAAACCTCTGGACCAATGGGGTTGATCCTCTGGAGGGGAAGAGTACTTTGTCTGATCTCCTGGGGATGGCCACAATGGAGTCGGGGTTCTTCCAAGCCCATTGCATGATGAGTTTAACCAACTCATCGGCAGGGGGGGCTCACCCAAAAAATAGAGGACAGAGAGCAAAAGGCCTGGAGGAATACGGATTCCTCTGAGGAAGGGGTTGAGGACTTCCAGTCACCCCTGTTTCAAGATTTCCATGATGTCCCCGAAGGAGACATAGTCAGGGGGTGACAGTCGGGACCCTTTCCCCATCATCGTAGTCTGTATCCTCTGTGAGGGACTCCTCTGGGGAGTCCGTGTGTTTCCTCTTACACACCCATTTCTGAGGGGGTTCTTCGGTGGGAACATCCAAAGAAGACTTGGAAAGTGAAGTGCCCTGGACAGGGGTCTCCTGGGCCTTGCGCTCTTAGAGTCCTGGGGGGAGGCTTTTGACAGCTGTGGCTCAGAGGGAACTGGGGGAATAACCAACTGTGGAGGATTGCTGGCAGCAAGCGCCCTCTCCATCACCCAGAAAGCAGGCCCGCCCAAAGAGGAGTATGAGCCCAGAACTGAAGAAGACAAAATCAGAACCAGGGCCACACCCCGCTCTAGATGGTCCGCTCCTGGGGACGGAGCCTTGATCAAGCTCGGAGTGGTAGTCACCCTCTGATCCAAAGTCGGGGCCAACATAACTGTTGGAACTGACACTGGAACCAGGGGCTCAACCCCCCCCCCCCAAGCATGAGATCGAGGAAGGGTTGCTTCTGACGGAACCGGCACCCAAATGGATCTCGGAACCTCAGACAGAGTTGTTGTCGGCACCGAGGAAGAAATTCCTCTAGTAAAAGTTGGGTAGATGAGCCTTGGAACCGATGGGTCCAAGGGAGGAGAATAAGTAGGGGTTTCTGGAGAAATAGACCCAAAGCCAGGTATGGGATAGGATTCTAGGCGGATTTGAGATTCCCCTAGCAGTCAGCAGCCGATCAAAAAGGCGCACCACATCCAATTTGGAAAGGCTCCTGGTGGATCTCACCGATGCACCCGAGGGACAGTCAGGGCGGTCCAAAAAGGGGCTGCAGGCTTGTCTGGTAAACGGGTCCACATTGGATGAGTATCGGATCCATGGTGTGTTGCAGAACAGCATCGACGATTCCAATTTTGCAGCAGGTAATAAAGGTATGGTTGGAGCCATGAATGGACTCAGAGCAGAAGTCACTACAGGAGTGGATGACAGGAATGGTTCAGAGGTCATTGTCAGAACCGATAACTGAGTCAAAACAAGTGAAGTTGATGCCGATAAAGAAGTTGATACACTGGTCGGTACCGAGGTCATAGGTGATGCCTTAACTGTCTGTGCCGGGGTGGGCGCCAACGAGGCTACCTCGGTAAACTTCACTGGATCCAAGCTCGGAGCTGATGTGGTAGTTGGCACTGAGGAGGCAGAGCAGTGTTCAAAAGATGACTTATGGGCCTTGTGCTTGTGACCTTTACCTCTGTCACTGGCCGGTGAAGAGGGGTCCTATTGAGGACGTTTCTTGTCTGAAGCAGAAGGGGGTGAGACCTCCATCGCAGAAGTGGCCTCCAAAAAGGTGAAGCAAGCAGGCCCTTTAAAATAACTTTGTTACGACGTTCATTCAGCGTCCGCTGACTGAAACTAGCACAGATATCATACGGGGGTTTCACTGACAAATGCAGAACCCCAAACAGTAAACACATTCCTCATGGAGGTCACTATTCAGCAGTTTACCACTGCAAGAAGAGCAGTATTTAAACCCCGTAGTTCCCTTCTTTTCAGACATCCCAGAATACACTCTCGCACTCAAGGGAAAAAGAGCAGAAATGAAGGAGAGAGAAAGCAAATAGCAACAATGGTAACAAGATACTGTAAAGGTAGAAAGTTAGAGATACCAAGAAATTACCAACAATGGTAAACAAATACCTGTGGGTAGAGCTGTAGCAATATAGAACAAGAACAAGTTATAAAAGGAGAAAACCAAACTAGTAAATATATCTGAAAAAAGCACATAACTGGGGAGTACAGTGAAATGCTGCTATATGGCTGCATGGCAAACAAGATCTGAGGTAACTGAGCAAAGGGCATTGTGGGTAGCAGCTTAGCTTGAGAGTTTGATGAATAGGAAGAAGATTAACAACTTCACACAATCAATTAACTGACACCCAAAGCACTGAGCCTTGGTAAAATTTTAAGTTATGTACTTACCATAACTTGGCGTCTGTGTTGTTCATTCTCATTCTGATTCATGTATAGGTTACGGATCCAATCCTTGGATCCAAATCGGCCACCTTTTACAGACTTCAGCTTCCAGGCTTGAGCTGCTTCCAGGCTTGAGCTCCTCCCCTCTCCTACAGTCCCCTGTACTAAGCACAGTTTCCTCAGATTGAGCTTGCTGCTCGTTAGAAATAAGGAAAGGAGAAAAGAAAAAGTACAGTTTTGTACCTACCATAAATGTAGATGTTCGAAGATCCACATTGCTGCAGTCCTTACATATGGGTAGTCCGCTGTCCTCGGGTCAGCCGAATACCAAAGTATTAAAACTGACATCAGGACCTCAGTCTTTCTTGCCCCAGAGAGCCTAACAAGAAAGGCCAAAGCCAAACCAGCAAAACCTAACCAACCACCTGCACTAACCATATTTACAATATGTACAACACAAACCACACCACCACCTTCAATAACAGAGGGAAGGAGACTGCAGCAATGTGGATCTTCGAACATCTACATTTATGGTAGGTACAAAACTGTACTATGTTCTTCATCTCACATTGCTGCAGTCCTTACATATGGGTAGAATCCCAAAGCAGAGGTAAGGGAGGGCAAAAAAATAATAAAGCATTAGGGCTGCCCAACATGCCTGTAAAATTGCAGTGGCAAAATCAGCTCTAGATTTAGAGTAAAGTGGAAGGGTGGTATGCTTAGAGAAAGTATGCACTCCAAGTAGCTGCTTACCATGATGGGAATAACAGAAAGCAATACAAAACCAATCCACTTAGAAATAGTTTGTTTTGAAACAGGTTTGCCCTGAGAACCCAAAGCAAAAGAAACAAACAACTGCTGAGACTGCCTGAACCCTTTAGTTCTGCTCACTGTCTGTGTATATCCAAAGTTCCCCTTTATTTTGGGGTTTGCATAAAAGTAGGCAAATGAATAGTTTGGTTTAAAGCCACACTAGAAACCACTTTAGGCATAAAAGAAGGGTTAGTATGCAAAGACACCTATCCTTGTGGAAAATTAAGAAAGGCTCAACTGCCATAAGGGCCTGTAATTCAGAAACCCTTCGTAATGGCCAACAAAAGCAGTCTTCCATGATAAATATTTCAACTCTGCCGATGCTGCAGGCTCAAAAGGTTGTAGAGTGAGTTTCTCCAACACAAAATTGAGATCCCAAGCAGGAGTAGGAGCTCGGGTCTTATATTCTTTGCCCTCTAAGGAATTGCTTAAACAAAGGCTGAGAAAATAATGGTGGGTCACAGTCATAGTGAGCAGAAATTGCTGCAGCATGAACCTTTATAGAGGAGAAGGACAAACCTTTGTCCAATAACTCAGTAAGGTATTGAAGAGCAACACTTAAATTAGGTTTAGAAACATCAAAGTCCTTTGCTGTACTCCAAAATAAAAATCTCCTCCATTTATCTGCGTAAACTTCCTTGTACTAGGCCTTCTGGCCTCCAAAATAACATTCAAAACTTGTTGTGGAAGCTGAGGCCCTCCAGGGTTTAAAACAGAATATGCCAGGCTGTCAGATGTAGAGAATGAAGTTTGACATTGAGTAAATGACTGTTCTCCTGAGACAGCAGGTGAGGAATCGGCAAAGGCCATGGAGGCTCCTGTACCAGACTTCTCAGTAATGGGTACCAGTGCTGTCGAGGCCAATCTGGAGCTATTAAATCATGTTTGGCTTGTCCTGTCTGACCTTCAGCAGTACCTTTGGGAGGAGAGGCAGAGGTGGAAAGGCATACGTGAAGATTGCTCCA
The DNA here is from genome assembly GCF_019279795.1 of Protopterus annectens. Taxonomy (NCBI): domain Eukaryota; kingdom Metazoa; phylum Chordata; order Ceratodontiformes; family Protopteridae; genus Protopterus; species Protopterus annectens. The sequence continues at coordinate 73,880,048 of NC_056725.1, forward strand.
ATTGAATGAGAGAGCATCCACTTTCCAAGCTGTGGGATGAAACCTTTTGTGCAAAACTTTGGCAGCTGGTAATTTGGAGAAGCGAACAGATCTATGTCTGGAGTTCCCATAACACTGTCAATCTCTGAAATACATGAGGATCCAATTTCCACTCGTGGGATCCATAATTTGTCTGCTCAACACATCTGCTAAGGAGTTCTGTGCTCCTGGCAGAAACCCCTGAAGATTTAGCTGTAAACTGAGAGCAGTCTCCCACAAAATCATTGCTTGTCTGCATAGAGGATAAGAATGCTCCCCCCCTTTGTTGATGTACCACATGACAGTTGTGTTGTCTGTTTGAATCAACACCTGCCCTGGAAGAAAGTAATCCTTGAAAGCTATCAATGCAAATTGGACTGCTAACATCTCCTTCAAGTTGATATGTAGATGTTGAAGTCTGGCAGGCCAATGTGTCTTGTGCCATTTTCCATTTAGATGAGCTCCCCAAGCTTTGTCTGAGGCATCTGTCATTAAAATCTGACTCACCTCTGGCCGGGTCACAGAGAGTCCCTTGTTTAGGTGACATTCCTGAGCCCACCACAAAAATTCCTTTTGAATGCAAGGTATTATCTGAATGACAGTGTCCAAATCTTGGCAGTGCTGTGTCCATACATTCTTGAGATACCATTGTAGCTTCCTCATATGCAGTTTGGCATTGGGAAGTACCAGAATACAAGATGCCATGAACCCCAAGGCTTGAAGGACTGTCCTTGCAGTCAGCCTGGACTGACAACTGGTGGAAGTAAAGAGAAAGATTCTTTTGTTTGTCTGGGGTCAAAAGGCCATCTGGGATGCTGTATTCAGTCTCACACCCAGAAAGCACATGTCCTGAGAGGGTACTAGACTGGACTATATTTCGCTCACAGAATACCCCAGGCATCTTAACACTGCCATCACATACTGTAAATGATGAAGAAGTTCGTCCTTTGGGCCAGAATCAGCAAATCGTCCAAATAAGGATAGATCTGTATTCCTCTTAGCCTGAAGAAAGCTACCACTGGAGCCAGAACCGAACACTCTGGGAGAGAACTGATAATGTGAAGTTCCTGCAACTGGGCCTGATAGGAACATGAAGGTAAGCCTCCTTGAGATCCAGAGTCACCATCCAGTGATCTTTGCCCAGCAGAGGTAAAAGCTGTTGTAACGCCAACATTTTGAACTTGGGAATGTCCAGATATGTGTTGAGGATAGATAAATCCAAAATTGGTCTCCACGTGTTTCTTTGGTACTAGAAACAGGCGAGAATAAATCCTAGGCCCTTCTGGCAGAGGGACCCTATTTGAAGTAGTAGAGAAATTTGTTTCCTCTAGTCTTTGTTGAGGAGGAACGTCGCATGCCCTTGAAGGGAGGCGGTATGGAAATAAAACTTGTAACCCTGGTGTATGATATCCAATACCCATTTGTCTTGGGTAATCAACATCCAATTTTCCTTGAAGAGTGCTAACCTTCCTCCCAAAGGTGCTGCCAGGCAAGAAGGATCTGGCAGCTGAAAAGTAGGTCATTGGGCCTGTTTAAGGACTGGCCTCACCCAAGATTGTGCAGGTGAACTCCTGTTCTAGGCCTGAAAGAACTCTGAGCTCTGCCCCTACCACATCTAGATCTACCCCTAGACTGAGAATCAACATCCACCCCTTAGCAGGCCAATTCCTACTAATCTTAGGAGGATGAACTTGCAAAAAATCTTTAACAGCTTGCATAGACTTAGCCTTGTCTTCCATTTTCTTCAAGACTGACTCCACAGGTGAACCAAACAACACATCAGACTGCAAAGGAGCATCCAAAATCCTTGTCTTAACATGGTCAGATAAATTCTGATCCTTCAGCCAGGCGTGCCTGCGAAGAACTGAGCCAGTGGCAGCCACCCTAGACGAGGCCTGCACAGCATCAAAACCACACTGTAATGAATGCTTACCCACCTGTTCAGAGACATGCACCAAATCTTGTAATTCTTTACACTCAATGCCTTCCGCCAGAGCATCCACCTTAGACTTCAATTGAGAAAGAAGAAAGTTTTGATATTTCAACATATGAAACTGGCAATTCAAAGCCCTCATAGCTAAGGTAGAAGATGTATATATCCAAAGCTCTGGCTTCTTTATCTAGAGGAACGATTTTTACAACAGAGGCCTTGACACCCTTAGGTCCCTGACTAATAGTTCTGTCTGCCCTCTGGGACTCTTATAAAGATATTTATGAGCCTCAGGCACCCTGTAATACCTATCCGACAGGAGCAGGAGGCAGCGAATCAGGATTAAGTGAAGCCTCTGCAAACACATCTTCCACAACATCCAGAACAGGGGTATAGCCAAGGGCCTATGGGGTAACAGCAAAAACTCCCTAAGCCTTTCCTAGAATCAGAGAAGTCCTGACCTTCCCACTTAAAATGTTCCCTCATAGAATGAAGTGTCTCTGAAAAATCCTCTGGAGGAGAAGCAGAAGGAGTGGAATCATCTGCATCAGAATCAGAATAAGGAGAGTACTCCTGCAAGTCTTCAGCTGAAGACTCAGAAACATCCAAGCCTGTTCAAAACTTCCCAACTCTGGCTCCACCCTAGGCCTCTTATCAGCCTCTAATCAGAGTAATCAAATCTTCTGCCATTTTAAGCATGTGCTTCTTAGGAACAGACCCTGCTGAACTAGGAGTGACACCAACAGAAGCTAAAACTGGCCTGCCTCTGGGAGAAGCCTTGGAAACAGAAGGAGAAGGCCTAACCACCCTAGGAAGGAGGGAGTACAGCAACTTGAGAAGCCCCTTCAGCCTGACCTGCCTCCCTGAGAGACCCCTCCTGTAAAAAAAAAGTCTCCCCTGAGACTCCAGAGAAGTCTCCCACGGACAACTCATCTTGCCTGGGTTTAACTGCTTTGTCTTTGCGCATTGAACCTACCCCAAACAAGGAATACACAAAGAATGATAATCCCTATATCTGTTTCCACAAGAAATACAGTTATTCACTTTTTCTGACATCCTGTAAAACACTGAGGCAAGAAAAAAAATATTCCCAACGGGTACTTAGCCAACTTGGATTCGGGTCTGAACTCCGAATCAAAAAAAACAGAACGCCGAACTGACTTGCGCTTTCTGCATTCGCATCACCATGCCAAAAAAAAGAAAAAGAATGACGCCGTCATGCATTTTGTACCTGACGTCCTGATGTCCAGTTTTTTTAGCTGCGCTGACGCATCGTCAGCCTACTTTGGTATTCGGGCCGACCGAGGACAGCAGACTACCCATATGTAAGGACTGCAGCAATGTGAGATGAAGAACATCAAGAGGCACAACCAGAACAAAAGGTTCCTATAAGTGCTTCATAGATCCTCCAGAAAAATTTCTCAGGTCAGGGGATGGATGGGAGGGGAAGGTGACTCAGAACAAGAATGGACAATACAGATGTCAAGTACATAACTTATAAATCTGATGTCCTCCATGTTCTGATTCACTTATGGGTCAGAGTCCACAGCAACATTCTCTCTTGGGTGGCCTCAAAGAAGGAAATGCTATAGCACTGATAAACTAAAAGTTCTGCTTCTGGAGACAATGTCCAATTTGTAATGAGTCACAAGAGTATGAGATTTAGACCAAGTGGCTGCTGCACAGATGTCATCAATAAGATTCTGGATGAAAAGGCAATAGATGTGGCTATCAATCTAGTTGAATGGACTTTAGGAGGAGTAGACAGTTTCAGACCATTCTTATCATATATGAACAATACAATTAGTACTCCACTTTGCAAGAGTTACCTTCGTTACTGCATGCCCCAGGTGATTAGGTGAAAGAGATACAAATAATTTATCTGATTTTCTGAACTGTTTGGTCCTGTGAAGATAGAAACGTAGTTGCCTATGAACATCCAGCAAATGCAACATATACTACCCTTTATTGGAGTAATTGGGGAAGAAAAAGTACAGTTGTGTACACAACATAAATATAGATGTTAGAGTGTATTCACTGTTGCAGTCATTACATTTGGGTTATCCCCTGCCAGGGTAGCCCTCAGTTGGCCCAAATACCAGAGGCTTAGTATTTCTGAGTTGGTTGCCGTCACTCATGTCAGGTCGTCAGTGTTATAAATTAAGGCAGCCGAAGCCATTACATCAGTTTTTTTTTTCTCTGTCAGGAGCTCCCGGGAGGGAGCTAGGTTATGGTAGAAGAACACCACCAGTAGAAATTAAATACCAAAAAATCCTTGTAAGGATAGAGAGAGAGAGAGAAACTGAGAGAGAGAGAGACAAGGGGGATGGAGGGAGGGAAACCAGGACTGCAACAGTGAATACACTCGAACATGTACATTTATGGTAAGTGTACACAACTGTACTATGTTCGTGTTTCACTGCTGCAGTCATCACATTTGGGTTGATTCCCAAAGCTGAAAAGGGTGGAGACAATCAAGAAGACTGGGGGCTGGCTAAAATGCCCCGCAAGACTGCTGTGGCAAAGCCTACCCTGGATTTGGAGAAGATAGGCAGGTGGTAATGCTTGGTGAAGGTATGAACAGATGTCCATGTTGCAGCCTCCAGGATGTCCCTGGTGGGGACCCCTCTGAGGAAAGCTGCAGAGGTGGAGGTTGCTCTGGTAGAATGTGTCCTGACCCCCTTGGGTGGAGGCTACCCATGCTGCTTGTAACAGAAATGGATAAAGTTTGGAAATAGTTTGTTTGGATATGGCCTTGCCCTTTGCTCCTGCAGAAAAGCTAACAATTGATCAGTCTTTCTAAATGATTTAGTCCTGTCTAGGTAGAATCTGAGCTGTCTGTGCACATTTAGGTAGTGCAGAATCCTTTCCTCCTTGTTTTGTGCATTACGGAAAAAGGTGGGCAAATGAGATTGTTTGAGAGCCACAATGGACACAACTTTTGGCATGAAGGATGGGTTAGTCCTGAGGGAGACCCTGTAAGCATGGAAAATGATGAAGGGCTCTACAGCCATTAGACCTTGTAGCTCGGATACTCTTATAGCTAAAGTGATGGCCAAAAGCAAGGCTATCTTCCAAGAGAGGAACTTTAACTCTGCTGATACTGCTGGTTTAAAGAGGAGCAGGAGTGAGCTTTTCCAAAACAAAGTTAAGGTCCCAAGCTAGGGTAGGTGCTCTTCTGGGTGGGCTCAAGTTGGTAACCCCTCTTAGGAACAGTTTGATGAGAGGGCAGGAGAAAAGAGGTGGCTCTGTGCTGAAATAAGCAGAGATGGCAGAGGCATGAATTTTAATGGAAGAGAAGGATAGACCCCTGTGTAGTAGGTCAGCCAGGTAAATCCAAGATGAAAGGTAGGGAGGGCTGTGCAGTTCCAGCTCCCTTAGCCTGGATCCAGGTGCAAAACCTTTTCCACTTGTAAGCATAAGACTTTCTAGTGCTAGGGTTTCTGGCCTCACATATAACATCTACAGCTTGTTTGCTTAGATTGGCAGCTTATGCAGTGGTCAGGGAATAAGTCAGGCTGCCAGATTGAGGGTCTGCAATTGGGGATGGATGAATTCTCTGTTCCAATGGGTCAGGAGTGTTGGGATCTGAGGGAGATACCATGGAGGCAGTGGTGACAGGCTGTGCAGCAGAGGGTATCAGTGCTGGCATGGCCAGTCTGGGGCAATCAGGATTGCCCTTGGTTTTTCCTCTCTTATTTTGAGCAGTACCCTTGTAATGAGCGGTAGAGGGGGGAATGCACAGACCAAGAGGTTGACCCACTGGAAGGATAGAGCATCCACTTTCCAGGCCTTGCTGTGAGGTTTCCTGGTGCAGAATTTGCTGAGCTGATGGTTGGAGTGGGAAGCAAAGAGGTCAACCTTCGGGGTGCCCCATTTCTGGGTTACAAGGGTGAAGGTTCTTTAGTCTAGCTGCCACTTGTGCGGGTCCAGATTTCTGCTTAAGTTGTCTGCCAGAGAGTTTAGAGAGCCTGGCAGGAATTGTGCTAGCAGGTGTAGTTGCATGTGAGGCCATGTGCCAAAGGGTCATGGTGAGCCTGCACAGAGGGTACGAGTGAATCCCTCCCTGCTTGTTGATATATCACATCACAGTCATATTGTCTGTTTTGATCAGTAGAGGCCCCAGGGGGAGTAGGGGTCTGAAGGCTGTCAGAGCTTGCTGAACAGCTAACATCTATTTTTGGTTGATATGCAGATGTATTTGGTTTGGGCTCCACTGGCCCTGAATGCACCTGCTGTCCAGGTGTGCACCCCAGGCATAGTCTGACGCATCTGTAGTGAGGGTCTGGGTGGCATGTGGTTGTGAGAAGGGTAGTCCCTTTTTGTGGTTGCAACTGCTGCCCACCAAAGGAAATCTTTCCTTAAACAAGGTATCATTGGTATAAGAGTTTCCAGGTCTTGGGAGTGTTGACACCAAAGGCTTTGTAGGTACCACTGTAGTTTCCTCATATGCAGTCTGGCATATGGAATGAGTAGAATGCAAGAAGCCATGAACCCCAGAGCTTGCATGATTTTCTTTGCAGATAACTGGGGTCTAATTGGCTAGTTGAGAGAAGTAGGTTGTCAGGTTTGTTTTTCTGGTGTAAGGAATGCCATCTGGTATGCCGTGTCCAGGCGTGCTCCCAGGAATACAGTTTTTTGCGTGGGTACTAGTTTGGATTTCTTTTTGTTGATAGTATACCCCAGGGAGGTCAATAGATCATTTACAAAATTCAGGTGCTTTAGCAGCTTTTTTTTGACTGCCTGAATCAGACAGTCTAAGTATGGGTAAATTTGAATATTTCTTTGTCTGCAAAAAGCAATGGCGGGAGCCAGGCATTTTTGTGAAAACTCTGGGAGCAGTGGTAAGCCAAAGGAAAGCACAGAGAACTGAAAGTGCGGTGTCCTGCCCTGAAACGGAGATATTTCCTGCAAGATTCCCTGACTGGGATGTGTAGGTAGGCCTCTTTTAGGTCTAGCGTGGCTAACCAAGCATCCTTGGAAAGCATAGGTAGAAATTACTGGAGGGCGAGCATTTTGAATTTTAGTATCACCAGAAAAGTGTTTAGAATGGATAGATTGAGGATGGGGTACCAGGTGGCCTCTTTTCTGGGTACCAGGAAAAGTATGGAGTAGAAACCTTTGCCTACATGTTCTGCAGGAACATGCTCTATTGCCTTCATCATGAGCAGGGAAATGACTTGCTTTATGGCCTCTGCCCACTGGTTTGGGGAAAGATCTTGGAACCCCTTCTGGGGGTTGTAGAGTGTGGAAATAAAACTTGTATCCCTGGGGCACTATGTTGAGGACCCAGTGTTCATTGGTAATGGTGGCCCAGATGCTTGCAAGGAAGGAGAGCTTTCCTCCTGTGGCAAAAGCTGGTGGGCAGAGGGAGGGGATAGAAGTGTAAAGTCATTGTGAGTTCTTACCATGAGGGGGTGTCTTAGCACTCCCTGATCGCTGCATTCCCTGGGGCTGCTGTCTGGGGGGGGCCTGCTTCCCCAGGATCTGGGCTGAGCTGAGCTGACCCGGAGGGGGCAGGAAAGGACCAGTGCTTGGAGGGGCAATGCCTACTGAACCTTGGTGGCTGGACCTGCAAGAAGTCTAACTGTCATAGGTTGGTACTAGGCTACTGGCCCTAGGGCCTATACAAGCCTAGCCTAACAATTCCCTGGATATTTCTTCCCACACCATTTACTTTCCTGGACACTTGTCTAGCAGGGCAACTGAAATGATCCCCGGGGTGAAATTCCTATCTCCCATCCAGTCATCAAGGTTCATTTTGAAGAGGGCCAAGGAGGTGCTCTGCTTGACATGTATGGGCAGTCTATTCCAGAGTATGGGGAGTCTCTGGGTCAGGAACCTATCCCTCCAGCATGTTTTGTTCATTGTGATGACAAGGTTTAGATCCCTGGAGCGTGTGGCTCTGAGGGATTGGGATTTCTTTACATGGAACATGCCCAACAGCTCAGGGTTTGACATGGCTTTGTATGTTAATCAGAGATAGCCTCTGAGTAGATGATATGCCACAGAGTATAGCTGGAGGTTTTTTTTTTAAAATGGTTAGCATATGGCATCTGCTATAGGCCTGTAATTCTTTTAGTGAGGTGTTTCTGCGGCCTTTCCAGCTCTTGCAGATGTCTTGTGAGGTACATACCAAATGGGGCGTTATACTCTATAATGGGTCTAATGAGGGATGATTACAGTGGGACAATGACCTCTTTTTTCTGGATGAAAAGCCCTTAGTGATGAGGTGTGCCACATTGAAGGACTTCCTGACTGTTGTGGTGATGTGGTTATTGAAGGTGAGACCACTGTCCACCTGTGTCCCCAAGTCTGGTGTTTAGTGTACTGCCTCCTATGTGGTAATTCATGGGTACATGGTTTTTCTCAAAGGGGATAACTATACATTTCTTGGCATTAAGCTTGAGCCCACGACTCTGGCACCAAGCATCTGTTTCTGTAAGGACCTTTTGTAGAATATCCACATCATTTGGGGATTTGATAATGGCTCCCAGTTTGCAGTCATCTGTGAACTTTGTTAGCCAGAGTCCCTAAGTGTTGGCCTGTACTTCTGAGAAGTATATGCCAAACAAGAGCAGTCCCAGGACTGAACCCTGAGGTACTTCACTTGTTACTTGTCTGGAGTTGGATTTTGAATTGGCTACCTTTACAATCTGGGTTCTGTCAGTAAGCCAGTTGGCAACCTATTGAGTGACATAGGGATTTATGCCCAGCTTAGTAAGTTTATCTATGATTCCAGAGTGGGGGATGGTGTTGAAGGCCTTGTCGAGGTCCAGATAGGCCGTGTGGACCGCCTTACCCTTGTCCACAGCTCTGGAGACTGAGTCAAAGAATTCAATCAAGTTCAGGAGACAAGATCGTCCCTTCATGAACCCAAACTGGGTGGGGGTCCAGTGTTTGAAGGTTGCCAATGTCTTTGTTTATAAGTTCCATAATAATGCGTTCCATGCCATTGCAGATCAGGCTCGTCAGACTGATGGGGCGGTAATTCCCACGATCCAAGGTGGATCCTCCCTTGTGGAGTGGGATAACTGTAGTTGTGCGCCACTCAGTGGGCACAAAGCCTGAGGTGAGGATATGATTAAACATGACACTTAGGTGAGGTGCCAGTTCATTTTGTAGTTCATTTAGTACACAGCCCAGGATGTCATCTGGTCCCATGGATGCTGTATTCTTAGCTTTGGAGAGTGCGGTTTCTACCTTTGTGGCCATGATTACCAGAATGTGGCAATCTTTTGGTGTTGAGATGGGCCCTTTAGGGGGTGAGAGGGGGGGTGAAGTTGGCACTAAATCGATCTGCCAGGATATTGGCAATATCCTTGGGATCAGTGTATTTAATGCCATTCTGTTGCAGATCAGAGCATATCTGAGCATTGCCATTTAGATTCTTGACATAACTATAGAATGCCTTGTGGCTGCCTTTGGAATCTTTGGCAATTTTATTTTCATAACTAGCTTTTGAGGATTTCATGAGGGATCTCAGTTTCTTACTGAGGCTGGTAAGGGAGTTTTTTACATCCTGGGATTTTCCTGTTTTCTGCAACAGTTTCTTCCTTCTGTTGTATAGTTTGTTTATGGCAGGGGACCACCAGATTGGCTTCCTTTTTTTGGGAGGAGAGCATCTTGGTTCTATTTGGGATGGCACGATTCATGCACGAGTGGATGTGTTCATACAGTGCCTTAGTGTAGGATTCAGCAGTCGAACTTTCAGATCCCATCTGCATGGGTGCCATGAAGTTTGTCACTTCTGACTTGAGTAGCATGAAGTTGGCTTTGGAGAAGTTTTTTATGGAAGTTTCCTTACTGGGGGTGGGGGAGGGATGTGGATGTCAAGGGTGATTTGCTTATGGTCAGACCTGACCAATGAGGGGATGACCACTGGTGTGGAGCATCTATCTCCTATGTCCCTGGTGGGACAATGGATTAGTTGATCCAGGGCATTGGAATTTATGAATTCCAAGAACCGTTGGGAAAAAGGTGTTGGTACCAAATTAGTTTTCCCAGTTAATGGCAGGGTAGTTGAAATCACCTTGTATTAGGGTGTTTGGTTGTATCTTAATATTTTCCAGTATGTTAGAAAGGTGTAGTAAGAATCTTGGGGCATGGTGGGGGATCTGTAGCAAGCTACAATTTGGATTGCAGCCTTACCTAGTGTTGGTTGCACCTGGAGAATTTCAGATACATTGTGTTGGGCAACTAGCCTGGAGGTGTGAATATCCTTGGTGAATATGGACACTCCTCCATAGTGTTTCGGTCTTGGTTTGGTGGCCGAAAAGTCTGGTATTACAGGGGTGCTCTCTGGAGCCTTGAACCAGGTCTCAGTTACAGCACAGATATTGATGTTCTCCATTTTTAGGAGTGCCTCGAGAGAGTGCATTTTGAGGTTTAGACTTCTAGCATTACCTTCAGATTTTGCGTAGATTTAGCTTTTTCTTCCATCTTTTTTAAGACCTCCTCTGCCTTGGTGCCAAACAAGTTGTCTTTGTGTAGTGGTGCATCCAATAATTTAGATTTGACATGGTCTGGCAAGGACTGTTCCTTTAGCCACTCATGCCTTTTAAGCACAGAACCAGTGACTGCTGCCCTGCAAGATGCTTCTAGGGCATCAAAACCACATTGTAAGGTGTGCTTAGTTACTTGACTTGCAGAATGTATAAACCCTTGTAACTCTATTTTCTGCACAAGCAGGAAAACAATATTTTCATTTTTTGTTTGAGGAGTTCCATGGTATGTTGTTGATATTTCAGCATATGGAACTAACAATTTAGTGTTCTAATAGCAAGAGTAGCAGAGGTGTATACTTTTTTACCCCATCTGTCTAATGCTCAGGAATCCCTATCTGAGGGGGTGGGATTCTTAGCAGAAGTTGCTTTAATTCCTTTAGATACTTGAGAGATAACCTCAGAGTCAGCAGTAGGATTTTTGAGAATAAATTTGTGAGAGTCAGGGACTATATAGTACCCATCTGGTTTCCTGGGAGCAGGAGGGAAAGTGTTAGGAGTCTAACTGGATTTCATAAAAACATCATTCACAGCATCCAGGACAGAAGGAATGGCCAGGGGTCTGTGCTGTGGAAGATCTAAGAATTCCGAGTCTCTTTTTTGACTGAGGGTAGTCCTGACATTCCCATTGGAAATGTTCCCTTAAGGTATGTAGGGTTTCCCCAAAGGAAAAGTCCTCAGGTGGAGAGGCTGAAGGGATAGATTCCTCTGCATCAGAATCCTCATAAGCTGAGAGGGGGTGCATATCTTCATATTCAGATGCATCAGAGTCATCGAACTCCTGTTCAGATGAAACTACTGGGGACAAATGTCTTTTTCTTTTGGAAGGGGTAGCCTGGCTTCCCCTGATAAGCATTATAAGGTCTTCTGCCATTTTAAGCATCTGAGACTGAGGCAAGGAAGCAGATGCCTGAGAGTGGGTCATCTGTTTCTTGGGTGTGGTTCGTACCCTGGGCCTTAGAAACTCAGTAGTTTTCTAAAGAATGGTAGATGCGAAAGAAGTCAGTCTGTGTCGAGAATCGGTATTGCGACGTACTTCCTCAGAAGCCAGTGCCTACTCAGCGGCTTTGGACCTGTCCAAGGTAGAGACATCTGCAGGATCCTTAGTCGATGAAGAGTCTTGTGGCATATTGGACTCCGAAAGGGTCTCGGTAGCAGCCTTCGAATCCACAGAAGCGGGCATTAGGGGCTGCGAAAGCACCTCATTGAGGACCGGAGAACTGACGACTAGCTTAACAGAAGCGTTGTCGGCAGTTTTGGACCTGTGTGGTCTATCTCTCTTTATGTTTACATTTTTTTGGAAGATCTACTGTCGGATGGCTTACTGAAGTCATATCTGAATTCAAGGACTGAGAGCAAATGTATCTAGCTACAATAAGGGCTAGATGTATAGTTCTGGCATTGAACACAGCACAAAAGTGACAGCGGGGGACATCGTGGTCTGGGCCTAAGCAAGTGACACAGTAAGAATGAAAATCTCGGTGTGGTATTTGCTTTTCACAGGCGAGACAATTGTTAACTTTTTCCGACATCGGTTAGAGCAAAAAAAAAAAAAGGATCCCCAACAGGGTACTTGGCTTTAGAAGACTTCAACTCAGAAATGAAAAAAACCCAAGTAGCAGCCAACTGGCACTTGTGCAAACTGCTTCTGCTTCGGGCTCCTCGCCAAGAAAGACTGTTGTAATGGTGTCGGCTACCTTAATTTATAACACTGACGACTTGACGTCAGTCCTGGAGCGACGGCAACAGATGCAGAAATACTAAGCCTCTGGTATTCGGGCCGACTGAGGGCTACCCTGGCAGGGATAACCCAAATGCGATTACTGCAACAGTGAAACACTAAGAACATCTGGTAATTGTACAGTCCGATTACTAATTTGATTCAGTAGACACTTCAGGCATAAAGAATGGATTGGCACGGAGGGAAACTATCTTTGTGGAAAATAATGTAAGGTGGGTTAGAAGAGAATGCCTGCAATTCAGAAATTCTTCTTGCTGAGGTAACGGCCACTAGAAAAATAGTCTTCCAAGACAAAAAAATTTATGTCATAATCACTAGCTGGCTCAAAAGGCTGTTAAGTCAGACCTTGGAGGATGAAAGGGAGATCCTAAGGAGGAGTGAGGTTTTTGATGGGTGGTCTAAGAAAGAAGACCCCCTTCATAAAGGCTCTACATAATCTAGAAAAAGTTTAACAGAACCTGAAAACAACCCAGAGTGGAAGCTGAATATGGCTGCCAGTTGAAGTTTAATCGTAGAGAAGCTGGATCCCCCTTTAAACAAGAAAGCCAGAAAGGAAAGGATGGTAGGGGTTAGAGGTTGAATAAGGGTCTATGTTCTGTTTGGTGGCCTGAATGGAGAATCTATTCCATTTACTTCTATATACTTTTTTGATAGATGCCTTTGTTAAGCTAAAACAATACTCTTGACTGTAGATGAAAACCTGGACCCTTTAACAATCACTGGAATTGGAGAAACTATGCAGTTAGCTTGAGGGTGGCCAGATCTTGATGGACTCCTAGCGATGGATGGGATTTCTGAAATAATTCTGGGATCAACAGAAGGGAAGGGCCAATCATGGACTAGAGCATCCTCGGGGACTCCCCGGGTTGTGGAGGGATCAGCGCGAAGTAGCTGCTGCATTTGTTCTTGTGAAGAGAGTCAAAAAGGTTGCAACAAGGCTGGCCCCAATGGCCAAAAATCTGATTCGCTACTGTTTGATTGAGGGACCACTCCTGATGAATCAGGATGGATTTGCTGAGCCTGTCCACCAGCACACTGGATTTCCCCAGTATGTGAGTTGCAATGAGAAAGTGGTGTGAAAACATCGCCCGCCCATTCCCAAACTCTCATGGCCTCTCTGCAAAGGGGGTAAGAATGGGTTCTTCCTGGTTTGTTGATATAGCAGACTAGTGACATATTGTCTTTGTGAATTGCAATCATCCCCAGAGGGAGAATGTTCTGAAAGGCTAGCAACAAAAGAAGAACTGCTCTCATCTCTAGGACACTGATGTGCAAAATCTGGTCTCTATGGAAGTCCATGTGCCTTAGACTATCTTCCCCTTGAAATGCCCCTCCCACCCTAGCTTTGAAGCATTCATGGTCAAGATAAAAATATTCTAAGAGAAAGGTTTACTCATATTCAGAAAAAGAATATATAACTTTTCTTTAACTGCTTGAGCGCTGGAGAACACATCTGATGCGAATAGCAGCAAACGAGATCTGAGGAAGCTGTGTTTAGTACAGGGGATTGTGGGTGAAGGGAGGAGCATGAGCCTGGAAGCTGAAGTCTGTAGAAGGTGGCAGAGCTGAATCCAAGGATCGGATATGTAATCCATACATGAATCAGAAAGTACAGTTGTGTACACTTACTATAAATGTAGATGTTAGGGTGTATTCACTGTTGCAGTCATCACACTTGGGTTATCTGCCTGCAGGTAGCCCTCAGTCAGCCCGAATACCAGAGTCTTGGGATTTCTGCATCTGATGCTGTCACCTCTTCTATGACGTCAGGTCGTCAGGGGTATAAAACATGCAGCTGATGCCATTACATCAGTTTTTCTTGCCCTAGATGTCAGGAGCCCCCAAAATTGGAAGCTATTACATGGTGTGGAACACCTCCAGTAAAGTAAATGCCCCTGCCATAAAAGATGGCCATAAAGAGGATACATAAAAAGAACAGAGAAAGCCAGGGGGCTGGAGGGAGGGAAACCAGGACTGCAACAGTGAATACACTCGAACATCTACATTTAAGGTGAGTGTACACAACTGTACTATGTTCTTCATGTTTCACATCACACTTGGGTTAATTCCCAAAGCTGAGGAAGAGCGGAGGCAGTCAAGAAGTGTTGGGGCTGGCTAGCAGGCTTTGTAAGACTGCTGATTAAATCCAGCTGTGGATTTAGAAAAAACAGTGGTAATGCTTGATGAAGGTGTGTACAGAACTCCAGGTTGCAGCTTCCAGGATGTCCCTGGTGGGGACCCCCCCTGAGAAATGCTGTAGAGGTTGAAGTAGCTCTAATGGAATGAGTTCTTATCCCCAGACGGGTAGGTTTCCCATGGTGCTTGTAGCAGAAATTGATGCAGTGTGCTACCCATTTGGAAATGGTTTGCTTCAAAATGGCCTTGCCCTCTGCCCCTGTAGCAAAGCTGACTAGTAGCTGGTCAGATTTTCTGAAAGGCTTAGTCCTGTCAAGGTAGAACCCGAGCGGTCTGTGCATGTCCATGGAGTGCAGGATCCTTTCCCCTCTATTCTGAGGATTGGGGAAAAAGGTTGGCAAATGGATGCATTGGTTTAAAGCCACAGTGGATACCACCTTGGGCATAAAGGAAGGGTTAGTCCTGAGGGAAACCCTGTCAGCATGGAAAATAATGAAGGGCTCCACCGCCATTAGTGCCTGTAACTCAGACACTCTTTTTGCTTAAGTAATAGCTTGAAGTAAGGCTGTTTTCCAAGAGAGGTATTTTAACTCTGCTGAAGCAGCAAGTTCAAAAGGAAATGTGAGCTTTTCCAGTACAAAGTTAAGGTCCCAGGCCGGGGTGGGAGCGCTCCTAGGGGGCCTTAAATTGTTATCTCCTTTCAAGAACTGCTTGATGAGAGGGTGAGAAGAGAGAGGAGGCTCAGTATTATAATGAGCTGAGATAGCAGCGGCTCTGCTAAAAGCCGGTTAAAGTCTTGAAAAAGGGTCACCAGATTGGACTCGCTTCAGGGCAAAGAAAGCAGCCCTTTCGGAACAATATGCACTCTAAACACCCTTAAAAGTAACAGTTTTCAAATGGATTGAATTGTACCTTTTGACCTTTTGTAAGAACTGCTCACGCTTTTTGTTGCTTGTCTTGATTGATGCCGAGTGACTTCTTCGACTATGTCGACTACCAAAGCGGGTTTTCAAACGCGGTTTTCAAACGGCTCAAAAAATGACCCGACCAATAGTCCACCAATGTAGCGCTGTAGTAGAACCCAAGTCCTTCACTTCCTGAAGATTGATTATCCAGACAAATGACGTATCAAGTTCAATGAAAGGAAAGATTTTAACAGGAAGTTTTAGTTAGTAGTGGGTTCAGCTTGCTAGATTCTAGAAATAAGATACTGTAATGAACTCTTGATGTCCATAGAGTACCATAAATAAAGCAAAAATTAAGAGAGTGGAGGAAGAGGGCTGGATGAGAGATGAGAAAAAAAGGATCTTCATTCAGTCACTCATGAACAATGATAAACACAAACAGAACCAAAACAAATCAAATAAATCAAAAGGCAATCCAAACAACTCAAAGAAACTCAAAGAAGAAACTCAAGTTCCGGGCTAATAGGGTTGTTTTAGAATAGGGTTAAACAACCCACTGAAATTCGAATCTGTCACTTGACAATTATATTTAATAAAACTTTTTAGTGTTTATTCCTCGATATTTTAAGATAATAGAACAATAAGAACAATAAGAACAGTAATAATATTAATACGCTGAAGATGAACATTGTATCATCGATACAGAACATCATATCGTAAAATCAGATACAGAAAGAAGGGAGAAAAATTGAGAGTTATGTTTTTAGTAGATAAACCTTGTATTGTACATAGGAATAATTTTAATTTAAAACAATTTTAAAGAAGAAAATACCTCTAAGATTTTTACAACCTCTAAAAGGTAATTTGTTGGTCCCTACAAGTAAAAGAGGCATGAATTGTTGTCAATGACAGTAAAGATTGCAGGTGGATTTTTTAAAAGAACTTTACATCTCGGGTGGTTTGCCTGTCAGAACTTTTCCGTCCCTGGTTTTGTGAACATGTATTCATCATGTACTGCCTTTTAATCGGGCATGACTTTACGCAACAAAAACCTAATTAAGGAACTGAATGGTTGTATCAAAAAAAAAAAGAATAAAAAACATTTATATTACACAGTTTAGCATGTCATTCTTTTTTAATAAGTTTTCTTTTAGTTTAGCAAAGTTTGCCACAAAGAGTTTCATGAGGAATATTGGAAGCTCTAAGTTACAAAGACATGAGATTGGGGACTTTAATCGGATTGTCCCCCTGGTCCTGACACATTGGCAGATTAAACTGAGATCGATTGTCCCCTGAAACTTGACCAAACCATAATGTTTAAAGTTTTCAAAACTATTGACTTTAGTTGTAAAAGCAATGACTGTATCTCTTGTGTACAATACTACTCGACAATTGATTTTACCTCTTAAATGTATTGATTTTTTTAATTAATTTTATTGACCCATTTATATGTTTATTTTTCAGAAGCTATGGTGATATTACCTATAATTAAACACGGTACGCTTATTTCTTGTAACAGTGTGAAGATTATCAGTTTGAGTTCTTGATTATTAAACAGTGCTGTTTTGGATTTATTTTATTATGAGATAGCAGAGGCATGAATCTTAATGGATGAGAAGGATAGGCTTCTGTGGAGCAGCTCTGCTAGGTAATCATGGATTTGAGGTAAGTTGGGCACAGCTGTGTCCTTTCCTTGACACTGATTCCAAGAACAATATATTTTCCACTTTTCAGCATAGGATTTCCTAGGTACTAGGGCTTCTGGCCTCAAGGACAACATCCAGCATCTGTTTGCTGAGGGATGCTGGTGGTGTATTCATGGGATAAGCCAGGCTGCAAGGTTTAGGGTTTGCAGCGGATGCAAAATCGGTCCCTCCTGCTGAGACAGCAGGGAAGGTGTCTGATGTATGTGCCAGGGTGGCACCAACTGTGTAGGAGTGGGTACCAGTGCTGGCTTGGCCAGTCTGGTGCAATAAGGATTGCCCTTGGCCTGTCCTATTTGATCTTGAGTAGTACTTTTGAGAGGAGGGGCAGAGGAGGAAAGGCATAAATTGAGAGGTTTTCCCATGTAAAGGATAGGGCATCCACCTTCCAGGCTCTGCTGTGAGGGTTCTTGGTGCAAAATTTGTTCAACTGGTGGTTTTGGGGGGGGGGGGGAGGCAGAAAGGTCCCCCTCCAGAGTTCCCCACCTCTGGGTTAAATGTTTGAATGAGCTGGGTTCCAGTTTCCACTCATGAGGGTCCAGTAGATTTCTGCTTAAGTCGTCTGCCAGTGAATTTTGCTTACCTGGCATGAATTGAGCTTATAGGTGCACTTGGATGCTCAAGGCTGTGATCCACAGAGGCATGGCTAACCTGCAGAGTGGGTAAGAATGAGTCCCACCCTGCTTGTTTATGTACCACATAACTGTGGTGTTGTCCGTCTTTATCTGGAGCTGTCCTGAAAGGATAAGGTATATGAAGACTGTCACAGCATTCTGCACAGCTAACATCTCTTTTTGATTGATATGCAGAGGATTTTGTTCTGGGCTCCATTTGCCTTGAATGCATTTGCCTGCCATGTGAGCCTCCCATGCATTGTCTGATGTGTCTGTTTATCAGGGTTTGGGCGGTGAGGGTTTGAGTGAAAGGAAGTCCCTTGTTGTGGTTGCATGCTTCTGCCCACCAAAGGATCTCTGCCCTTAGACAAGGTAGGAATCGCTGTTTCCAGGTCCTGAGAATGTTGACACCAGAGACTTTTTAAGTACCACTGAAGTTTGCTCATATGCAGTCTTGCATATCAAATTAGCAGAATGCATGAGGCCATGAACCCTAGGGCTAGCAGTATTTTCCTTGCAGATAGCTGGGTTGTGTTGGCCATTAGTTTGAAATAGTTTGTCAGATGGACCTGCTTTTCTGAAGTGAGGAATGCCATCTGGGAAGTTGTGTTCAAGCTTGCTCCCAGGAATACAATTTGTTGGCTGGGCACCAGTTGTGATTTCTTTTCATTGATGGTGTATCCCAGTGAAGTTAGAAGTCTTTTTACAAATGCCAGGTGCTGCAGTAGCAATTCCTGACTGTTCGCCTGAATTAGGCAATCATCCAAGTATGGGTAGATTTGAATATTTCTCTGCCTGTAATGTGCAATGGCTGGAGCCAGGCATTTTGTGAATACTGTGGGTGCAGTAGGTAAGGCAAAGGGAAGTGCAGAGAACTGATAGTGCATAGAGCCTGCCCTGAAATGTAGACATTTCTTGCAAGACTCCCTTACGGGGATGTGCAGATAAGCTTCTTTTAAGTCCAGGGTGACTAACCACGCATCCTTGGCTAGCATAGGGTGAAGCAGTTGCAGTGTAAGCCCTGATATGGAGAAGGGAAAGTGCTTGCTTTTGAGCCTCTGCCCACTGGTTTGGAGGAAGGTCCGGCAACCCGCTTGGTGTTGGCAGTGAGTGGAAGTAGAATCTGTATGCCTGGGATACAATGTTTAAAACCCATTGGTCCTGAGTAATGGACATCCAGTTTTTTGCATGAAGGGTGAGTTTTCCTCCTAGGGGTGCAAGTACTTGGGCTGGGAAGGATAATTGGAAAGTCATTGTGAACGTTTTCCATATGGGGGTGGCTTACCACTCCCTGGTTTTGAGGTGGAAACACTCCATTGTTTAGATCTCTGCATACCCTGAGACTGTAGTCTTGGTGGTCTGTTTCCCCTGGGTTTGGACGGAGAAGGCCTGAGAGTGACAGGAAAGGTCCATGAGAAGGCCTGAGAGGGACAGGAAAGGTCCAGTTTTTTGAAGGCCAATGCCTACTGAATTTAGGTGGCTGCACCTGTAAAAAATATTTGACTGTTTGCATAGATTTAGCTTTTTCTTCCATCTTTTTAAAAACAACTTCTGCTTTCGTGCCAAGCAAACACTACTGATTTAAAGGAGCATCTAGTAATTTTGCTTTAGCATGGTCAGGCAAAACTTGTTCTTCTAGCCAAGCATGCCTTCTCAGTACAGACCCAGTGACAGCAGCCCTGCAAGATGCTTCTAAGGCATCAAACCCACATTGCAAAGTATGTTTACTAACTTGGTTTGCAGAATGCATTAACTCTTGGAAATCTTTATTTTCTGTACAATCTGGAAATAACACCATTTTTTTGTTTAACTACTTCCATAACATGTTGCTGGTACTTCCAACATGTAAAACTGGCAATTCAAAGCCCTGATGGCAAGAATTGCAGAGATATATACCTTCTTATCCCATCTGTCTAAAGCTCTAGAATCCCTGTCTGAAGGGGTAGGGGTTTTGGCTGTAGCAGCCTTAATGCCTTTAAGTCCCTGGGAAATGGTCACTGGATCCGCAGTAGGATTCTTAGAAATAAATTTGTGAGAATCAGGTACTCTGTAGTACCTGTCAGGTTTTCTAGGAGCTGGTGGTAAGGTGACAGGAGTAAGACTGGACTCCAAGAAGACATCATCTACAATATCCAGGACAGGGGGTATAGCTAGAGGCCTGTGCTGAGGCAAAGCTAAAAATTACCTGAGTCTCTTTTTGGACTGAGGATAGTCCTGGCATTCCCAGCGGAAATGCTCTCAAGGTATGCAAGGTTTCACCAAAAGAGAAAGCCTCTGTAGGGGAAGCAGAGGGAATGGATTCCTCTGCATCTGAATCCCCATAGGTAGATAAGGGTATGTCCTGGTAATTAGAAGGTTCAGATTCATCAGACTCCTGGTCTGTAGAATCAGAAGGAAATTCAATTCTTTGTCTTTTGGCAGGGGAGGATGAGCATGCACTTTGGACGTTGGTTTTCTACGCGTAGTGCGAACTCTGGGCCTGAGAAACTTCATTTCCTACTAAAACTACCAAGTTATCAGTTTAATATGAATTTCGGTAGGTCAGAATATACCCTCAGAAGCAGAGTTGGTCAGCGGCTCTGGACCCATCCAAGGTAGAGACATCCGCAGGTTTCATAGTCGAAGAAGCATCTTGCGGCATACTGGACTCCAAATGGGTCTCAGCAGAGGCCTGCGAATTTGTAGAAGCGGACATCAGGGGCTGCAAAGGTGCCTCACTGAGATGCCGGCGGATTGGCGACAAGCTTAACGGAAGCGTCGGCAGTTTTTGACCTCTGCAGTTTGTCTCTGTCTTTGTGCATTTTCGGAAGATAGTTAGAATACGGAGAACGAGAGTGAAAGAATTTAACTACAAAAATAGCCCGACGACAAATGGTTTGGGTGTTAAAACAAGGCACAAAACCAACAGCTAGGGACGTCGTGGTCTGGGCCTAAACAGGTGATGCAGTAAGAATGAAAATCTCTGTGAGGTATTTGCTTTCTACAGGCAAGACCATTGTTAATTTTTTCTGACACTGGTTAGAGCAAAAAAAAAGAATCCCCAATGGGGTACTTAGCTTTAGAAGACTTCAGGTCTGAAACTCGAAACAACGAAAATTTCAGGTACTGGCCAACTGGCACTTGCAAACTGCTTCTGCTTTGGGCTCCTTCTCGCCAAGAAAGACTGATGTAATGGATTCGGCTGCATGTTTTATACCCCTGATGACCTGACGTCATGGAAGAGGTGACAGCATCGGACGCAGAAATCCCAAGACTCTGGTATTCGGGCCAACTGAGGGCCACCTGCAGGCAGATAACCCAAGTGTGATGACTGTAACAGTGAAATATGAATAACATCTAGGACGACAACAATGGATTAGGGGATTAAGGGTATGGGGAGGAGTCTGAGCCTTGGATCCAAAAACAATAAACGGCCAAGATAGTTTTAAACAGGCCTTGTGAAAAATCCATCCACTATTTTTCTGGGACATATGAGGACAGGTATCATTTTTAGTTTCTTTCATTTACTTATTTGGACTGGTATCCGCTTTAACAAAATGCAGACTTTCTGACCACTGATGTATCTCAATTAATGACCCATGTATTTCTTTCTTTACTAAAACTTTCAAATATCTGCGGGTTGTCCTGAAATGGTAAGGCGAGGTTTCCCTTTCACTCTACCATCTGCACGATCACGATCAACTCATATTGGACTTGTGCAATTCTGATGCCATACAGGCCTCTGGTGGAGTCACAGTAATGAGAGTCTGAGAAACTGAATGCACTGCGGGTTCCGAAACCTATCTGCATATATCAGAGTCTAACTGGTCAGTCAAAATATCAGGGCTAGGCCTCTTGAACTTCTTCTGTGGGATAAGTGGGAAGATGGGAGTGGAAGGATCCACCACTTTAGACTGGACAAGGAGCTTAAACTGGACAAGGAGCTTAAAGGTCTCCCATGTTAAGTGGTAAGGGAGGAAATGCATGTATATGTAGGGTTTCAGGTCCAAAAGACTAGAAAATACTGCAGTTTTTATATTCCTGATCTGCAACTATGCAAAAAAGGCTAGTGGGAGTGGAGATCCTTGCTGGGTATCTGCTTACTATAATTGCACATTCTCCTACTGGCTGGAATCCAATAGAATTGCAAACACCAAAAGTTTTAAGAAAAAAACAAGGAAGATTTCCCAACAGGGCACTTACCTGAACCAGTGAAGGCACAAGATACCAACAGGTAGAACAGACTTGTTGGAACAGAACCCTTTTGATCGAAAAGCAAAATAAATGTATGTATTATTGATATTACTACTCTATCTGTTATTCTTGTTTATGCCATTCAGCATTACATGCATAGTGCCTTTGATACTGTATGTTGATTACATTTATTAATTCTGCCTTCATGTATTGCTGTGTATTAATCTTACTAGTTTCCATCATGTAATGGCATGTAACAAAAAAACAAAAAGGGCCATGAAGCCATACTATTTAAAAGATTTGTGCCGGTTCAGTAAAATGCGTGCGATTAAGGTTTGTTTCCCAAGGACAGAAGACTCTCTGGAATGTTCAGAAACCAACATGCAACATGAGACAAACACATGACCTAATCTAAAAGAAATCCAGCTATCTGCACTGATCATCTGTTTTCAGCACACACCAAAAGGTGCCACCACAAGTAAAATTTCTGAGATGGCTACATACACCATTATGCTTCAAAGATATTAAGGTATCAAGAGATCAGAAATATGTGAAAAACTCAGGATATAGGAGTCAAATTTCTTTTATGCACGCACACTTGGCCAATAAATGTGATTCTGAAATAATGTACTGTGGACAGAAACAGCTAAGGCAATGGCTGGACTCCAACTTCAGAGACAGAACAAACAAATTCCAAACCCTCACTGCCCTGAAAAGAAATATACTGTAGAGAAACTCATGCATTTTAGTGGGTAAAGCAAAGTCATAGACCTCAGATTTTCAGATATTCATCTTCTTTCCCCATTCATTGTTATACAGTTTGTTGCCAGCTCCCAAGCAGATAGATACAAAAAGAGCTCAGCTGAATGACTGACAGATTTATCCACTCTGGAAAAGGAACCAAAGACTGAAATAGCATCTTGCCACTTCCAGGACTGGCCAAAAAGTAGATCCATTCTCCATGAGGAATGTAGTGTGTGCTAGACAGGGGCATTCAACCAGGACTCCCTGCAAAGGAAATGAACTTTAGCCTACAAGAAGAGCCAGCAGCAAGCGCAAGGAATCATCATCAGTTCTGTGGCTCTCCCAAACAAAAACTTTGCATGCATATCTTTCAGCCAGTATGTAATGAATGAGGGACCATAGCTCCTATGAAAGAAGGTAGTGTTAACATTTTTTTGTTTAATCAGGTGTCGAACAGCATTATGCAAGTTTTCTGGACTGACCCACCTCAGTGAAAGTGTCTAAAAATATTTTACAAATTTTCAGAAAGGAATCTGTGTGATATCACAAATCACACCTGTGACGATAGGAGGTACTGTCTGCTATGCCAGGGAGAAGCAGGGCAGTCATAGCTCTCAACCTTCCATCTCCAAAATGAGGAACACTCGCCTTCATAATGTGCAACAAATGGACAAAATGTAGAACACATACACTAATGGCTTACTAACAACTTCAACTAGGAAGGTCATAGGATGGTTAAAATATGCTGGTTTTACTTATAAAGAAGATAATTTAATGAATTAATATGATTCATTTCTATTTACCATGGAATTCACTTAATAAAGAAATTCATAACATAATGTGTGACAGACTCTTTCAATGAGGAAATTCGAGGAACATGAACTTTTTAAGACTCCAAATGAGGTATGTTCCTCATAATGAGGTATACTTGAAAGGTATGAGGGCAGTGGATGTATGACTTGTGCCTGCACAGCTAGCTAGAATTTTATAAATAATTGTATGTCATTAGTATATTAGGCCGATTTGTACTGAAGCTTCTGCTGAAAATGTACTTGTGAGCTTTGTTTGTGTTAATTGTGGTAAAATTCATCTGTGCACCCTGCTGAAATGAAGAAAAATATCCACATATTATGGTATCTGAATCAAATGTGTATATTTATTTAATAGAGGACACTGGCACAGCAATGGTTAACCAGCTGGCTTATTTTAAGAAAAAATAAGGGAAATGTAAATGAGCTGTTAAATCATTCTGCGGCACACCACAGTGCTGAGTAAGCACGGAGACAGTAGTTCTGGCAATAGACATTATGTGTTAGCTTCTGAAAGAAGTGGGAAGTGTTGTAAAATGTTTCAGGCTCCTAGGCATTACCATAAAAGCTCTAAATGTGTATTGCAGCAGTCTGCTACAGTCCCGTCTCAAACTTCAAAAGGAGATATTGTGGGAACCTTGAGTCAGGTGACCAGATAAGATCATTCTGCAAGTTATCTTGGATATTATATTTTACAGGGAGTAATCTCAGAGGATACAGTATTCTGTTTGGGGCCCCACTAGAAAGACTGCTCACGTATTTCATCTTGCCTTGCTCAAATAACTTACTAGGGAACAGTAAAATTCTTTGAGAGAGTCAGTCAGGAATACAGCAAAGCTTAGTTTAGATATTGTTTTTCTTTATTTGTCTGAGTCCGTCCTTCAATGTTCTTTTCAATATTTCCTGTGATATGAACTCTGTGGTTTACTCTGAATTTATATTCAATATTTTCATGTTCTTTTATTTATTATTAAATATATTTACAGTTTTTATTGTGGCAGGCTCTCGTAGAGAGTATCTAATGTTTGACAGTACTTATATTTATTTGGTGACACTGTGTGGTCCACTACAGAAGGCCTAGCAGTCTTGGTGAACTACTAACATTTGTATTATTTTATTTTATTTTATTTTTTATTTTTATTTTACATTTGTTGACCGGGCTAGTCTAGCTGGATATATGTCCATTTTCAGTAGAGGCCCCCAAATGAGACAGAAGAATTTAAACAGAAACATCAAAAGGGCACTTGATTATTATTACATACAAAGATATAGTCAGAGGAAGTTTAAGAGTAACATAAGAAGATTAATTGGATATTATTACATACAAGAATAAAGCAATCAAACAGGTTAAACATGTTAGTTAGAAAAGTTAAGGCTTGGAAAAGGTGATCAAGCCTAGCTTCATTATGGGTAGAGGATATGGTGGGTATAGGGCGGTTGCTATTAGTCTGGATTAGAGCAGGGGCATTAGTATTAATAATACACAGTATAACTGGATACCCCTTGTTAAGGACCTTAGAGTAGCTGACTGTGGAGTGTCTGGTGGCAGTAGTAACTACCTTAAAAGTCTAGGCAGAAGAACTAGTAGACCTGTGCCAGCCTTTCCCAGGTGTGTGTGTGTGTGTGTGTGTGTGTGTGTGTGTGTGTGTGTGTGTGTGTGTGTGTGTGTGTGCGCGCGCAAATCAAATCTCTCACAGTTTGTGTGCGTCAGCTACTTGGGGTAGGGACAGAAAGCACTGGGTTTACAGAGAGGGTGTTGAAGGACTTGGCTTGGATACTCCGTACCAGTGGGGAGTCTCTTTGGGGATCTGGACGGAGATAGATATCCAGACCCCAGCTGATTGTGCTCTTAGGGGAAATTGTACTTGATGCAGATAGGTCTGCATCTGTAAATACTGAGTGGGTACATTTGTATTCCATGTGCACATCCCTCTCCAGTGTCAGTGGTGAGGATTCAGGCTCCTTGATTACTGGCCCATTATGGGGACGACACATAGTGGTGCCCATCACATATTGGTAGCAATGGTGGGCATCACATTTTTATTAGTTGGCACTGGTGGGATCATTACATGCTCACATACTGTTGAGCAGAGGTGTGGATACTGAATTCCTGTAGCCTGTAAGCAGCGTCACTAAAGAAGGTGTTTGTACTCCCAAGCAGTCACAAAGTAGACTTTCAGAGTTTAATATCACAATAGTTTCCTTTATTTACTTTTTGTTAGCTTAGTCAGGGAAAGCAGGCTAGGATGCCAAGCCAAAGGACTAGGGCATGCCAATCTGACTAAAGGGGAAATGACTTCAGCCTTAACCACAGCTGCAGCACAGACCAGCAACATGGAAGACAATGAGGCTGGCAATGGGGATGTACAGCTCTCAGAAAAACGACAGTTCAACTTTTCCTTACAGGACTTAAAAATCCATTTGGAGTTAGAGAGACTTGAACTGGAGACCAAGCATTTGGAACCAGAGTCAGCAGAGAGACTGTGGCATTTGGAAGCCGAAGAAAATGAGAGGAACATGAAAAGGAAATGCTGACTCTTCACCAAGGGCATGGAGGTAATGGGGAAGAGAGTAACCACACCCCAGAAGCAATAAAGGTCAGTAAACTTCTTCCTCAGTACCAAGAAGGTGATACATTTTGACAGTTTTATTCATCTATTTGAGACAGTATGCAAATGGTATAATGTTAACTGAGAGCTCTGGGTACAGTTTTCACCCCCTTACTCCATGGTAAAGCTGAAAAAAAGAAGTTAAGCTTTACCAAAACGTTCCATTACATTTGTGTTGTCGATCTTCAGATATTCTTGACTCTTGGGTGTCGGTTCCTATCCTCAGAACTGGTCCGGCCATTATACAGCTCGTGCCAGCCAAAAATCTCTCAAGCTAATACTCTACCCACAATGCTCCTCTCCCATTTACCTCAATCAAGTTTGCAGGCTTACAGAAAGCCAGAGAAAACATGAGCAAATATGAAGAAGCCTTTCAAAGTGAACCCTAACAATGCACCTCACAAAAGTTCACTCCTCCAGGAATTTACAGGAGGGGGAAGGAGGGTGGGATGCCAAGAATAGATGAAGATAGACAACACATATGCATTATGGTAAGACAACACTTCTTTATATGATGTTGTCAATCTTCATCTATTCTTGACTCTTTGGACAGAGTCCCCAGCTATTTTAGATCATGGATGGCCCTATGGAAGGATATTCCTGAGAACCATAGAACCACAGGAAACTCTTCCCCTGGAGACCAGATCCAATTTGTAATGAGCGATAAAGGTATGCGGAGTAGCCCATGTTGCTGCTGCACTTCATTCATGAAAGCCTTGGAATGGAAAACAGCTGAAGTGGCCATTGAGCTGGTGGAATGCACTCTCACTGGCACAGGTAACTTGAGATTCTTTTTATTATATATGTAAGTAATACAATCTCTACGCTATTTTGACAAGGTAACTTTGGAGACAGACTTCCCTAAAGATGGGCTGGAAAAGGAAACTAAGCTGTTCTGATTTTCTAAATTCTTTAGTTCTGTTGAGATAGAAACTTAATGGTCTGTGAATATCAAGCAAATGTAGGCAATACTCACCTTTGTTGGAAAAACTGGTGAAGAAAGCATGCTACAAAGTCTATGGTTTGACTGATGTTGGACTCTGACTTACCTTTGGAAGAAAGGATAGAGTGGTTTGGAGTGAAACTTTATCCTTGTGGAAAATTAAGGTGATTTTGAGCATATGGCTTGCATCTCAGAAACTAGTCTTGCTGAAGTTATAGTTAAAGGGGAATAGCATTGCCCATGAAAGAAACTAGGTCACATGCTGCAGCTGGCTCAAAAGGGGAAAGCACCAAAGACTGAAGAACAATGGTCAGATCCCCATGGGGATAGAGGGTCTTTAAAAGGAGGCTTCAAGAGCAGAGTTCCTTTCAGGAATACTTTACATAGTCTATGAGAAATTAGAGGAAGGTCTCCAAAACCATTACGGAAATTAGAAATGGTAGCTAATTGGACTTTAACTGCAGAGGCGGAGGCTTCGACCAAAACGACTGGTTAGAAATTCTAGAACTTTTCCCACCGGAGTGGAGAAAGGATAGAGATTGTTATAAGCCCAGTTTGAAAATCTCCTCCACTTACTATGGTAGAGTTTCCAGGTGGAAAGTCTATGGGAAGCCAGCAGAATCTTCCGCACTGGAGTAGTTATATTTTTATATCTGGCGACTAGCAGAATTGGAGGAACCAAGCTGTCAGCTTGAGATTTTGAAGGTTGGGGTGCTCCACTCCCTGAGGATGAGACAGCAGGTCTGGAACTGGGTCCAGAATCCATGGACGGTGAACTAGATAAGGCCACAGGAAGGGGAATCAAATTTGTCAAGGTCTATAGGGAGCAATAAAGATCACTCTGCTTCTCAATCTGGCTGCTTTTTTGAGAAAAAGTGGGATTAGAGGGGAAGGGGGAAAGGCATCAAGGAGAAGAGTGTCCCCCCTTGGTGACTCCTCCTGAGGGGGGATCGGGACAAAGTAGTTTTTGCAGTTGTTTTAGGGTGATGCAAAAAGGTCGCAGCAAGGCTGGCCCCAGCGATGAAAAATCGTCCTCGCTATCTCGGGATTGAGAGACCACTAATGAGGCAGTACAGTGCATCTGCTCAGTTTGTCTGCTATCACATTTGAACTCCCCGG